>NC_048314.1:13485646-13682896 GCF_013100865.1 Trachemys scripta elegans
AAGGGGGATGCTGAGAGCAGGAGGGGGGCCAGGCTGTGGGGTCCGGGACTCACCCAAGGAAGGGGGATGCTGAGAGCAGGAGGGGGGCCAGGCTGTGGGGTCCGGGACTCACCCAAGGAAGGGGGATGCTGAGAGCAGGAGGGGGGCCAGGCTGTGGGGTCCGGGACTCACCCAAGGAAGGGGGATGCTGAGAGCAGGAGGGGGGCCAGGCTGTGGGGTCCGGGACTCACCCAAGGAAGGGGGATGCTGAGAGCAGGAGGGGGCCGGGCTGGGGGGGGCGGGACACCCCCGAGCGGGGGATGCTGCGCGGGTTCTTGTTCACTCTTTTCTTACCTGTCTCCCCGAAGCCGTCATCCTCCCCCTCCTCGCCCCGCCCGACGTTTCCCGCAGGCCCGTGCGGCTCCCCGTTCGGCCCCGACATACCGCCGCCGCCGCCGCCGCCGCGCCCCTCCCGAGTCCCGCTGCCAGACAGGACCCCGGTCGCGGCCGCCCTCCGAGACGCCGGAAAGCTCCGCCCCTTCCCCGGATGGAAGCGGCGGAAGGTCCCGCCCCCTGACCCGGAAAGGGGCGGGGCTTGGGTTGACCTAGCCATTCGCAAACTTCAGCCGGGATCCTAGGAAGAGGGGGGTGGATCATCTCCTTCCTAGCCCCGCCCTGCTCCAGGGTAAAGTCTATAGTTATGGGAAGAGAGGGGCTGCCCAAGCAGCGCGGGCGGGCGAGAGGCAGGCAAGCAAATAGACTATATAGTTGCGGGGGGTGTTTGCCTACAGGGATGCGGGATCGCACCCCCAATCTTCCTGGGCTCTTATGTTCCTCCCTCTTTGTGTTCACTCTCTGCAGTCTTCGCAGAGGGGTTTGCTGGCAGGATTTCACATGGGTGCAAAACATATTCAGCCAACTGAGGAGAGTATCTGCAGAAACCAAGTGTGACCTTGGGAGTATGAAGGTTCACAGCCAAGCTGGCTCTAAGAGCCACAATCATCCAGTCAGAGTTTAGGCCTGTGTGTCCCCGTCAAAACCAAGCACTACAGCTTGATTTTGGCTGACAGCTGCTCGAGAAAAATCTGCTGATCAGAAGTTATTCACAGAAATGATCCAGCAAATAAATTCCAATCAATAAAGTGAACTAATCTATCAGCTACTCACAGACCAATTTGGGAACAGAAAATGTGTTGAATAAATTATTCACATAGATTTGCTTTGCTATCCCCTTCTACAGTGGTTTTCTCTTAAACCTTTTTCTATCCATACTAATTATCTCAATTTATTACATGTATATTTATTCTTTGTAGACTGTTCTCAGGGACATATGTTTATGGGGTGTTCTCAGGAGATATGTTCACCTGTATAGAGCTTTTATTTCTGGAGCTCTTAAAGTGCTTTGTAAACATGCATTATTAGCTCCTGTGAGGTAATTTTACAGATGGTCAGACAGGATGATGGCTGGTTAAGTCAATTGCCCAGAATCACACATTGAGTCAGTGACACAGACAGGACTAAACCCCAGAATTCTTGACACCCAGACTTCTGCTTTTGCCACTAGAGCACAGTCCCTTCCTGTTTTCATCTATCCAGTTTTAGTTAATGATTTGTTTAATGTATCTTAATTGTACTTAACAGAATAAAGTTTGTTTCAACTGTTTTTGATTTTTCCACTTAATAATTGTAACCTCAGTTAGTAGGTCACTTTCAAATCTCCTCTTTCCTTAGGACAGTGAGCACAATTCTCTCTGCCTTGCTTTATAACTAAGATTTCTTTTTTTAGACTTGATATTAGTCATATGCTTCACCTGTCCTGGGAAATCAGATCATTCTATCATTTATTTTATAGGATATATCTTTAGAGATGAAAATAACTTGCAATTAGGGCATCAGTGTGTCCCTGAGCTGAACCTGGGCAAAGACTGATTTGAGGAGTTTTTTAATTCTAATTGAGATGGAATTTTCAATGTACAAGGAATGAAGGATCATATTCTTAACATCACAGAACATTCTGAATCTTTCCTTAGTATAACCTGACTACATTCTGCTGGGTTAGGGCCCCATCCTATATCCTAACACAGTTATGCTCATAAAAATAATAGTATGGGCATAACCAAGCATAAATGACAAAAGTTAATTGCCCTGAAGCATGCGGTTTTATGTCTTTCTATTGCTTTGTGGAATACAATTTCATAATTAAGTAGGCTTATGTAATTAATGTCAGTAAAGCTCTTTGAGATTCTTGCATAAGAGGCGCTATAGAAGTGGAAACTATTGCTATTATTTTTATTCCTATTTTATGTTTTAACATCTTTATGAAATGCTGAGGTTTAATTATCCATCGTGGCAAAAGCCAGATAACTATCAATCTGGCTTTGCTAGTATGATACCTACTAGATACTCTGAATATTTTGTCCTTGCCTTTCACCCTGTGATTCTAAAGCAACTTATAAGATGGAATTTTAATTGTAATTCTTTATTGGTTTGGAATTTTACCATAAAATCATGGACTATTTGAGATTGTACTTAATCATCTAGCTCTGGTCCCAAGTATTGCATTCAATATTCACACTACACATTGTGAGCAAAATTAATCCTTAGTGTAATTTGCATGAGGGATGGAATTGGGCCCACTATGTATTGTAGTTGAGAGGAATGAGCTCTAATATCTGGAAAAATAACTGGCCAGACTGAACTCTTTGAATGAGCTGATTAGTGGTTTGGAGTTTTTGCTAATGATTCAGCAAATGCTGTGATTTAAATAATATTTAAAATGATCTAATCCAGGGATTCCCAAACTGTTGGCTGAAGAACACTTGCTGATGATTTTCAAACATCTGATTGGTCACATGGTGCTGGCTCTCCTTGTTTCCAACTGCTGCTACAGATGTCCACATTCTTCACTACAATTAAAAGCCACCTGTAAATGAAACTGGAAACAAGGAAGAAACATTAGCCTATCCACTTCTGCTGGGAGCAACTATTACATAAATAGAGAATGAGAGGAAATGAGTACTACCTCTCAGGGACTGGAGACATTAGTGGGATTAGAGTTGCAATCCATATAGTAGCTAGGTAATATTTTCAGGAGAGCTAGGTGAAGAAAAGAAGTTGGTGGCTGGGTAGCATAGTCAGGGAGCGGGGAACCAACTGTTAGGGAACCCCATGCACAGGGAAAGAAAAGGGTCTAGACAGCAGAGGAGAATGTGTCAGTGAGAGAGATGAATAAAAAACATGGGAGGAGCTGATAAAATTAAGAGTAAAAGCAGGTGGTGGGTTGATTCTTTGTTTTCAAAAGGAAAAAAACAATTGCATCAGACAGTTAAACATCCACCGATATTTTCCAGATATGACTTTTCCATAAGCAATTGCCCTAGTCCCTGCAGAGATTGTATGTGATAATAAACGGGAGAGGAGGTTGTCCACCCTATGAGCAATAGGGAAAGGAGGTGTTCATGAGACTCTCTCTGTGTTAAAATATATTCCACACTATGAAAATGTTTGAGAGCCCCTGATCCAACCTAGCAGGATTTTATAGCACTTGTCATCCTCGCATGGGTTATTACATTGAATGTTACATTCACTGCTACAGTGTGATTATTTGTTCAGCTTACCTGTGCCATTTATAACCATTTCCAATCAGGGTAGTTCTAGGGTCCCATTATTGGAGGGGCAAATGGGTATTTTGAGGCGCCTGAATATCGCTATTTACGAAACAACCTTCCAGGAGTCATTAGACCCTTAGAAATACTTGGACCCTTCAAAATAAATGGTGGCTACTGAGTCAGTATTTTTCTATGATTCTATAAGCGATCTAACAAATGAAATCTCCCCAATCTGCTCATTGCGTAACATTGTACAGTATAACTTTGTACATATTTTGGCTTTTTGGACAATGATGGTGGGGGCTTGGAAATCATTTGGGGAGACAAATGTTCTCTCCCTTATGCAATACTGCATCTGGGAAGAAATGATGGCACAGCAAACCAACCAACCAATCAATCCAAAAACAAGCCCAGCAGAGGCGCTCTATCCTTAGGGCCTCCTCTGCTCTGGTTTAAAGCCTCTGGTGCTTGGTGTAGAGGCCCGCCCTCCCTGTTTTTCTCCTCCACTCCCCCCTCGTGGAGCGAAGATGGCAGCAGCCTGCCGTGGCTGGAGGTGCCTGGGGCAGCTCCCGTGGAGACTGAGGGCTGCTGGCCAGGCGGCTGGGATGGGGCTCCTGCGGGCCCAGAGCAGGGGGTACTGTATCCCCT
The DNA here is from genome assembly GCF_013100865.1 of Trachemys scripta elegans. NCBI lineage: Eukaryota > Metazoa > Chordata > Testudines > Emydidae > Trachemys > Trachemys scripta. Next base: position 13,489,882 of record NC_048314.1, read on the forward strand.
TTGGGACAGGACGCTATGCACGGGCCCGGGCACTGAAGGGCAGCCGCATGCTGGTGGGGGCTGCTTTTGCCCTGGGGGGCACCTTTGGCCTCTTCCAGACTCTCCAGTATCCCCTGAAGGCCCAGGAGCACCTTGCAGAGCAGCAGGCAGACAAGGTAACCTCCCGCCTCCCCCCTCGTAGGAATCCTGCTGGAAATCCAGGAGCCCCTGGCAGTCCCTAAGGACACCGGGCCCCATGGTGTTTTCCCATCCCCCGCTTACAAATGATTCTGAAACGATGCTCCTTCCCGTGCAATCTGGTTTTGATCCTGCCTCCCAAATAGCTTCCATTTTTGGGGTGCACACAGATCTTGGCTCCCATCCTTAATGACATCTTAAGGGGGTGGCATGGTAGGGAGAACCTTTGAAAATGGTTTCTTCCTTACCCCGTCACAGATTTCTTCTCCTGTATGACGTTTCTATTTTTGTTCATTTTCAGATAGTATTTTCCCCTCTAATGTCCTGCAGCTGATTCTCCAGATTAAAAGGCTATAATGGTCTCAAATGATCTGTGGCTGCTTTTTCTATTTACTGTCTCTGCAAAGCCTTTTGTAGCTTTCCCTGGATAGACTAATTGCTACTTTAAAAACAATCAGCTAATGTTTTCCATGCCTATGGATGAATGACATGCTAAGTGATATAGAATATACAAGTGATGCCATCAGGTTACAATAGCCTAAACAAATAATGCCTACTAATTTTACTAATAACTCTTGTGTATTAAAACTAAACACTTACAGACCCTGATCCTGCAAGACATACACACATACCTAACTTTAGGCAGTAGAAAGAAAATAGTCTTGTTAGTTTCAATTTTGTTTTTCATCTGGTCACTTTCTGGTTCTCCTACACTAGCATAATGTTGCAGTATTTGGGGGTGGCAAACCCTTCAAGAAAAGGTTTAAATACACAAAGCAGACTTTTTCTATTGATCGAAACACACACATCCTTAATATTATATGTTGTTAGGAAACAACATTTTAAAGTATTAAAATCTAGCCCTAAACTACCCAATATTATCCTCTTTGAGTAACTATCAAAATTGCTTTTAATGAATAAAAAGAAAGTAGTTGTCAAGTGTCAGGGAAAACAACAATTCTGTATGCTTACATAGGGCTTTCCGTCAACTAACGACTTCCCACAAATACCCTGAGGTATTATGGAAGTGAGAAACAAGGTAAAATGGTGGTATGTGTTTTATAATGTATGACTAATAAGCAAGGCACATTAAATGTCTGTTATGTAATTGCATTGTGCCTAATACTGATCCTTTATTCCTTGTGCACCCAGCATTCTCAGTGAAGATATGGTGTGCAAACAATTCAAGATCAGATTCTGTGTTTATACGTTCTCAACCAATACCCTTGCAACCACTGTTACCCCAAACAAACAAAAGTCATTGCTTCCTGGCATGTCACTGGTATTTTATTTATTTATTTTAACGTCAAATGTAGGGTTTTATACTGCTGCCCATTGCTGTAGTAATTGAGCATCTTCCACGTAAAATAGATAACAATAGCAAAGTTTCTAGTGGACTTCACGGAATCTCTGACACCTCTCCCTTTGCAGCATAAAAACTCTGCTTGGGGGATGGGTTTTGGTTTTGATTTTTGTGGGTTTTATTACTTGAAGGGTTTTTGTTTGTTTGTTTTTTTTTTAAGATTGATTTGTTTAATTTTCTTAGGCTGGATGGTTGGAGTTCTGTGTGTAGAAAGGGGTGTTGTGAATGTCATTCTTATGATGGCTTGGTCCCTAACCTATAGGATTCAGTTGGCAAAACCATATATTCATAAGAGATTGGAGTTACTACAAAGGGATAAGGGGATATTTAGAAAATTAGATATTAATTATACAAAAAAGTTAAATATTTATAATGTCATTAGAAGAAAATGCTGGTTAACCAGGGATGTGAGCTTTGATTTAGATGGCCAGATTATGATCTGAACACCCAATATTAGCAACAGCAATTTAAAATAAAAATAAATCGATTGGGGGAGGAGGTGATATTTGAGTTGAACATACAAACTTCTGGCATTTTCCTCCCTCAGCTCCCTGCAGGTAGCCTGCAGTTGACCCTGTACCAATACAAAACCTGCCCGTTCTGCAGTAAGGTGCGAGCCTTCCTTGATTACCATGGGGTGCCTTATGAAATTGTGGAGGTGAACCCGGTAATGAGGAAGGAGATCAAATTCTCCTCCTACAGAAAGGTGCCCATCCTTTTAGCCAACGCTGGAAACGCTCTGGTGAGTCTCTGCTTCTCAAATAACCATGGTTCTTGGGTTTACATCTAGCACTGGGTCACTAGCCAAGTGCAGGTGTAGCCTGTAGATTGATACTTTATTTCCAAGGGTGCTTCGCATCCTGTTCCTCATTTTATGGCTGTATACTTAGCTATCTCTTCCTTAGCCTCACTCTTACTGTATTTTGCTGAGCACTCACAATGCCCAATGTTCCCTAGCAGTGACAAGCCATGCTGCTGCTAGGGAGTTTGGGAAGGTGAGACTTTAAAGTCCCCTTGTCTTATTCTTCCCACCCCCATGCAGGATTCAAACAATTTGCACAGAAGTCAGTGGGAGTTACTTGTACTCTATGGGGGAAGAATTATGACCCAAGGACAAGTGTTTTAACCATATACACCTCTAACCCAATATAACGCTGTCCTCGGAAGCCAAAAAATCTTACTGCGTTATAGGTGAAACCGCGTTATATCGAACTTGCTTTGATCTGACTGAGTGCGCAGCCCCGCCACCCCCGGAGCACTGCTTTACCGCGTTCTATCTGAATTCATGTTGTATCGGGTCACGTTATATAGGGGTAGAGGTGTATTTTCTTACCATGCTGGTTTGCCCCCTGGAATTCCAATGGCTCAAACTGAAACCCACTTTGGTTTCTGCTGTTGGCCTGTCTAGAACAAGCAGAAGAATAGATATATGGCTGTAGTATAGCAGATTTGCCTATGGAAATAAACTGAAGTTAGGGAAGAAGGGACTTGGGGACTGCTTAAGCCCCAAAGGATTCAGTTGGCAGAGCTTGTTATGAGCTCCTCCTGCTTAGCTCCATCAACTTCTCTTCTTAAGTTTATTTTCATTCTATTTTGCAGCAACTGAATGACTCTTCAGTGATCATCAGTGCAATAAAGACCTATCTTGTTTCCAGGTAAATGTGTGTGTGTGTGTGAGAGAGAGAGAGAGAGAGCTCAGGTGTTTTTTGATTCAGAATTCCGCCTTTCCACAAAGAAGATTTAAAAGTTAGTCCAAAAATTAAATGAGTCAAACCTTCCTCTGATTTTTTGTTTCTTTTGTTGGCCAGTCAGAATATCTGGAAATAAATCAACTTGCTGCTCTTGTAGCCTGCTCTTTAGATCCAGTTTACAAAGAGCTTGAGTAAGAATGGAGATGGAGGGAATATTATATCTGGGACAACTTGTACTTTTATTCCTCTCTTCTCCCCTCCCCCCCCCACTTCCCCTGGTATAGAGAACATCAGTATATAGAAATTTAACCATAAGAGACATTGTTAGCTGCAGCTGACTATTCTGGAGTCTGGTTAATACTAACTATGGATTATTTTAAATGACATTTACATGTTCTCTCTCTCTCTCATTGGTTTCTTGCATTAAACTATTTCATAGTAGTGCATTTTAACATATGTGGCTTCAGTGTGTTTTTACTCCTTTCTTTTCATATACATTAAGTGCATTTTCCTCTTAGTCTTGCATCCAGGCACACACTTCAATGTTACTACGATACATTACGGTAAAGATATATCTGGGATAATAATGTGTATAACATGCATGTTTAGAGTCAATTTTCAGACTGAAACCTCTCTAAAAATGACACATTTATGTTCTATCAATGATTCCAGATCAAATTTGCTCAGATCTGGAAAGTCAAAGGATGCTAGAGGGGGGAAGGTGAGACTTTAAAGTTCACTGGCATTATTGCTCCCACCCCCATGCAGGATTCAAACTATTTGCACTGAAGCCAGTGGAAGTTACTTGTACACTGTGGGGGAAGAATTACAACCAAAGGACAAGTATTTTAATGGTATATTTGCTCACTATGCTGGTTTTGTTTTTTATTTTATTTCCCCCTAATGGCCAATCTCATCCTGAGATCTAGAAATGTAGCCACGATCTTTCTTTCTCGTACGTTATCAGCAGTAATAGAATATTCCACTATTGGAATCTGGTTTCCTTATGGTGCCTTAGGCTCTAGTTTGCTCTCCCACACCTGTATCAGCTCCACAGTGCCATTAAAATCAGCAATTTTTTGTACAGTCACTGTTGTGACTAACTGCACTTCAGGATGGAGAGGAATTCTGAATGAGAAAATACAGACTGCACTTAGAGTTACAGCCCCTGAGCTGCCTCATTATGGAAGTCTCTATTGTTAGAGCAGCCAGTGTTTTGTTGCCCCAAAAAGAGGATTCCTAGCAACTGTTTTTCAGTAACACATGGAGAAGACCATGCAGGTTCTGACTGTGTTTCTCCCCTCAGGAAGAAGAGTTTAGAAGAGATTGTGTCATTTTATCCTCCTATGAAAGCTGTGAATGAGCGGGGCAAGGAGGTGATGGAGTATGGGAACAAATATTGGCTCATGCTGGATGAAATGGAGACCCAGCATGTGTACCCCATCAAAGAAGCTAGAGTGTAAGCATTTCATGTGCTAGGGGGTCTCTGAGTTGGTTTCATAACACCCCTTCTTTATGATCTTGCAGAACACAAACAGAATCTTCCTAATGCTGCTCTTGACATGATACATATCAGACACCCCCTAAATAACTGGAATGGTTTTGTTTCAAGTAATTTATTTGTTTAACTTGCAAAATGTAATACTTCTATGTGAAATTCTCCTCCCCTTCCACCCCCCACCCCCCGGTGTACTCTGAGCCTCAACCGTTGCACCAATTTCCTCCTTTGCTTTCTCTCCTCCCTGCCTTCTTCCCAGAGAGGGATGTCCCTTTGGGCTCCTGAGTTAGACAGAAGGGTCACTTGGGATTGATTTATGTTGGGGAAAACCCATGATTATGGGACACTTGTTCCTCATGGGCCATCCAGCCTGCTTGCAATAATAGAAAGAGAATCTAGAGCTTTAGTTTGTCTCATCCAGCTGGAGTCTGGCATTAGAGCACCTCAGTGGAGGAGATCCCTCCTGAGGACAGTTCAGGGATATTACCAGTGGAGCAGATTGAATGGGAACTAGGTTGCACTCTCGTCCTTTGCAGAAGCTCCAGCTACAGTTATTGTGGTATCAGCTGCATCCTCCCTCCTCTGATTCAATGTTTCCACCTTGTTCACTTAAACTACTTTCTTGGGATGTCTACAGGGAGGAAATGAAGTGGCGAAAATGGGCAGATGACTGGCTTGTTCACCTCATCTCCCCCAATGTTTACCGCACACCTAGGGAAGCCCTGGCTTCTTTCGATTACATTGTCCGTGAGGGCAAGTTTGGCACCGTGGAAGGCTTTTTTGCCAAGTACGTGGGGGCTGTTGCCATGTTCTTCATTGGCAAGAGGCTGAAGAGCAGGTTGGTACCACTAACCCAGTCACACAGCAAGGGAATGTCTCTTTGTCCCTTTGTTTTTTAACTACCCTTAGCCATGAACTTCAAACAGTAAAACTCTGTGTCTCAAACACATTTTAATAGGCATTTTCCTTGCAAATAAAATGCAATTCTGTTCTAAGGATCAGTTTGGATACTTCCCCCATTCTGATCATTGTATCTGAATGATCGCTATATGTGGAACCATAATATTTTTCAAATCAGACATGCAGAGGCAAAAATCTCCATTTTTGTAAGGACATATTTTTAATTTAACATTAGCTCCAAGGCAGGTCACTCTAGTTATTACAGTTTATGGAGCACCAGTTATGTTCTTGTACAGTTGAATGCCATTCAGTAGTGCAAAATCCTTTCCTACCTTTGAAAATATCAAAGGAATTGATACTTGTTTGATCGGTGCAACTTAAATCTCCACTGATCAGAACAATCAGAAACTGGCTTTTGGGAAGTAATATTTTATTCTCATGAACTGAATGATCACTACAAGTGGAACTAGTTTCACTGTAGCCCCACCATTTGAGTAGTAGGGCCAGGAGTTCTTTCCCTTTTAGATCTCTGCTGTCTTTCCAATACAAGTGCCTTCTTTAATCCAGTTTATCAATTGGTGTAACCAAGGAATGGTCAAGACTTGACTTGTTTAGTGTGACACACTGAGTTAGTGACTGAGAAAGAATTGCTGTCCATGATTTCTAGAATTCTGGTCCTTTGCTTTAACCACTAGAGCAAATAGTTCCTTAACCACTTAATCAACGTTAAGTATTTATGGACTTCTTTGAGTCCTCTAACCTTCTGAATGAAAGAGATGCTTATGCACACAAGTTACTTCATAGTCCTCTTTAAAAATACCCAAGCCTTTTCATTCACTCTCTGAAATGCATTCCTTGTCCCCAGCCATATATCAATCCATGGGAAGAGTAATGGGAGGAGAAGATTAAAGAGATAAATGAACCAGTTAGAGGACACTATATATTTTCTCTTAATACAGGCACCATCTCCAGGATAATGTCAGAGAAGATTTGTACAAAGCAGCCAATGACTGGGTAAAAGCTGTTGGCGAACACAGACCATTCATGGGTGGCAGCCAGCCGAATCTCGCTGACTTGGTAATGGTCAAGACCCTTGGTCTCTGTATTTAAATTACCATCTATCATGCATATAGTATGATATAGATGTGACTCTGATCATGTATAAAATATGTGCTATATCCTCTTGGTCTGTATATTAGATATATCATTTGAGTGTCTTATTTGGGAGGTGAGAGTTGTGTTGTCAAATAGTGTGTTACAGATAAGGGGTGAGTATGTTTACTCCATTGCACAATATGGCTGTGTCTGTGTGTAGAAAGCCTGCCAGCCAATTGCCTTTCCACTGGGAAATATACTCCAAGCACATACCTTACAAACATCACGACTTCCCAGAGTAGGGCATTATCAGTCAATCTGAAGTAATGACAAAAGCAGTTTACAAACTAGGCTTCCATGTCTGCAACTGGAGATGAGCCCTGTTGACATCAGTGGACAGGGTCATGAGGTTGGCATGCATAGATCAGACTTTGGGATTTGAGCCTTAAACCATTTCCTGCATCATTAGCTCTCATTATAAATAATGATAGTGGTTTTTGTTTTATTCTGAAGCAATGTCTCCATAAAGAGTTTATATGGAGCTGGATATGGTACCAGATCTTGTAATCACTTTTCATTTACTCCATCTCCCAAAAATCTTGCCCTTTTTGTTAAGAAATTTCTATTTAGCCATCTAATGTCTGTGACTGTCTCAATAATCTCTGCTAATAAGACAGGTGGAATAGGTGATAAGGAAGGGAGTAAAGTTTTGGGACACTTAAACCTGAAGTCGCCTCCATTCCAGATTTAGAGTTACTGTTATCTGTACTAATTCCAAACTCTCTCTCCTCTCTTGGCACAGGCAGTGTATGGGGTCCTCCGGGTCATGGAAGGGCTGGAAGCCTATGATGACATGATGACTCATACCAAGATTCAGCCTTGGTACCATCGCATGGAGAAGGCTATTGGAGAGGCTGAAGTCACGAACTGGCAACTGCTGCAGCCGCTTTACTAAAATCCTTGCACAGAAAAACATTAAAGGAAAGACCTTCTATATTAAAAATAAAATGCACTGGCCCCTCCCCCTGGACTGACGTGCAAGCATGTGAATTGTCCAGCTTAGAGCTAATAAGGGGTTTTGTGAGACCAAGAGAGCAGGAGGGGACAGGTGTGCACAGCAAAGTACATATGACATTTAGAATACTAGGAACATGCAAAAGATGCTGACCTGGGACCTCATTGGAGTGGAGGGTAAGTTCTGATTTAAACAGCAGAGTGCAGCAAACTGGCTTTCTCTTGGTGAGCCCCATACTAAGAATATGTTGTAAAAAGAAACCACTGTACTGGCTAGTGGACCCTGGAACAAAAGCAAATATTTGAGGTCTGTCCAGGGTTGACTTCAGGCTGTATCTCCACTTGTCCGAGTTGTCCTGAGTGTCTTCCTGACTATTTGAGGTACTGTGTAACTCTTAAGTGGCATTAATATTTGACCTGCAATATGTAAGTACAGTGCTGAGGGCAATGGGGGAATCAGCAGCACTGAGGAAGGAATTCTTTTGCATGATGGAAAAGATCCTGCTGTGTGCAGGCCATGTGCTTCCAGTCTTCAGGGTGATCTCCATTTAAACTGTTATTTCAACAGCTGATTCTGGATTGTTAGTGACAATACAGGCTCGGTTCCTCTTTCTATGCAGTATATGGCATCTAGGGTTTCTTAGCTATCAGTAGATAAGAGACCCAGAGAGCACAACGTAGACTGAAGAAATAATTATTGCAAAATGATTTGAAAAAAGCTTCCTATCATGAGTTACATGAAAAGTATTCCTGGAAATACTCCATATGATCAGTTGTTATCGAGTGAGTGCTAGTGAATTCTGCAATCCTCTGTGGCTCTCTAGATGCTTCTGTAATGCAAGAGCACCAAAGGCTTTGCTGTGTGGAGGTGGGAGCTATTGCTGTAGGCTACATTGTACAGTGTGAACTTATTGGAACTAGTATTTCTTCACTGAGCTCTGGCTAATACTAGTGCAGTGCAGTCTTGGTGAGCTAAGATGCAGGGAAGCCTTTCACTTCTAGCTGTAGGCCGGAGGGTGAGAGATCTTCTGAATGGTCCCAGGTTTTAATTTCCCTATTATCCACTTGTAACAATCCTTTCCACGGTATCATGGGCACTTTTCAAGGAAACTGGTTATCTGGGAAAGTGAGGTTGTAGATGACATCTGTCATCAATGCAGAAACCTGTACTTTGTGTTAGCAGAAGACTGCTTTTCGCTATCAGTCATAAGTATCAGTGTGTGATACAGGTGAGTTTTATTGTCCAGAACCTACTGTATCTATGGCTACTTCAGAAGGAAAATGAGGTGCAAATTCTAGTGTGGATTAGATGAGTAGTAGGGGGGAGAGGAAGAGAGTATTTGCAATAAAAACCAACTGCTGCTATGCTCTCTGGCTATTTATTTAAGCACTTCTGCACTTAGCTATCTTTAAGTACAGCTACAACACCATTCAACCGTACAATCTTTTAGTGTTAAAAATTACAGATGCCTTTTCATGCAATGTTTGAGCATGTGTGGATATGACTGACGGGGAGATGGATTAGTCTAATTAAAATGTTTTTTGTTGTTTTAAATCTCTGATATAGTTAAATATTTGTTGATTAACAATCATCCATCCTCCCTGAAGACTACGGGGCCAGAACACCCTGCTATGACAGATGTGTAAATGAGCCCTCCCTGCTTCAGAGCGTCCCTGGGGACTTGCTAAGAAGTATTTGTCCCCAGGAAGAGCAGGTTACCTCAGCTGCTCTCCTGGGGCCCCAATCCAATACCCACCCTGTGCAATTGCCTGGCGTGAGGCTGCATCTGACCAGCTTTGAAGGGGGATGCTGCTGCCTGGCTAAAGTGTGGTTGATTAGCTGCATCTCTGCCAGAGCTGAGATTAGGTGATTCAGCGCCCCTCCTCCCTGTGGCCCTTTTCCCCCCCTGCCCCTCCCTCCTCCAGCCCTGATTCAGCCCCACCCCCCTCTTAGCGCAGCCTTGCCCCGCCCGGCCCCCTCACCCACGCCAGGCGCCTGTTGCCCGGCGTTCCCATAGTGACACGTCCCGGCTCGCCCAAAGGGGGCGGGCTCTTGTGACGCCGCGACGAGCCCTGGGAGCTAATCGCGGCGGCGAGCCGGGGTCACGGGGGGTTTGAATCGCCCAATGGGGGAGCTGCGGGCAGCGTCCCAGAAGCGGACCCGGAAGTTCGGCGGCGGGTCCCGCTGCTGCTGCTGCTTGTCCTGCCCTTGCTGCTGCCCCCTGCCCCGTCCCCCCTCGCCCCGTCCCAGGGGTCTCCATGGCAGCAACAGCAGCAGCTACCGCCGCCTGGCCGCCAATTTCGAGGAGATCCTGAGGCGGCAGCTCCGACCCCGGCTCGGCCCTGCATGGTGAGGGGGGCTGGGGGGACGGGACGCTGGCTGAAGTGGGATCTCGGGGTCCCCCAGGCCTGCTGGGCTAGTGTGGACTGGCCAGGGGCACGGGGGTCCCCACAGTCCATGCGGTGCAGCGAGTCACACCCTGCGGGCGGCGGCTGCTCTCTCACATCTGCCCCTCAGGGAGGGGTTTCTGTGGTGTCTGGGACGTGCCCTTTGCCTTGTGACTTCGTCCATCCGCCCCCTAAGGACTCGTGAAGTTCCCCGGGGCCGGGCATTCCAGAAATGAGCCAGTCCCCGTCCCCCTCCGAGATCAGGAGATGGGCTTAACAGTCAGGACGCTTTTACAATGATTGTTCAGGCTTCAGCGTTGCCGTCTTATTTTTTTTTGAGCCTTTAGGGTTCATGTTTTCAAGCCTTTTTCCGCAACCATAAGGGCTAGATAAACTTAATTGTTAAAAAGAGATTCTTGTGAAATAAAATGACTCCAGAAGCTGGGGCTTTAGGAAAGAAATTCTGTGAGGTAAAGTAACAAGAGTTAGTAATAGTGATGGCTGTTGGACAAGGAAAGCTCCTTTATTCTTCTAAAATATCTGTTCTTGCTGGCGAAAACAAAATGTGCTGGTTCTAATGAGACTGTTAATATTGTTTCTAAATACACATCTTCCCAGCCTGTGGGTATTTGTTTTTTTTTCCCCCCCATGTCTATAAAATATTTTTGCTAAACCTGTTCTGGTATGTTGTTTTCTTTACTTTTCAACAGACACTTTCACTCTGCAAATTTAATCATTTTAATGAGCCTGAAAAATCTCAGCCTCTTCAGAACGATGATCGCAATCTTACTAATGTTAATTTACCTTGGGCATTTGGACTCTGCTTGATGTTTGGCTAATAGGTTTGGATATTACTACATTTATCCTGCAAGATTCTATGATGTCAATTATACTAAACTGATGCCAAAACTATTTTTAGGGTTCATCTGCCTGGGAAAATTTATTGGCATAACTATAAAAGTAATATAAAACTACCATTATATTTATATTGGTGTAACTTCCTGTGTAGATGCTCTTATTTTGTAATATGAGTGTCCTTTTTTGGTTTAGTTTATGTGGCTTCCAAATTATCATCTTAACCCATAATAAACATCATCTATTAAGAATAACTATCTAGCCTCTTTCCACAGATCTATAAGAACCTTTGTTAATTTACTATTCTTTTTCCTGCCATTTATTCATGTAGTCCTCAATTCTTGCTGCTTTTCCCACCACATTGCAATAATGAGCACAGAGGGTCAATAGTGTGATACATTTTGTCTATTACTGTTTGTAATGGTTATTTGGCTTATATGAAACTGTTTTATACCATTTGAAAAGCTGTTATGAGCATTTAGACAGTAGGAAGTATTGGTTTGTAGCAGTTCGAGACAGCAGTAGCGGAAATTGGGCAGGAGTAGTAAGATGATGATCAGAATGATTTGAGTTGAAGATCTAATAGTTTGTGACATGCTAGAAACATTTTGGAAAAAGAAAGCACATATTGTTTTCAGGATCAGGAACATTTGGTAAGCACTGGTCAGAAAGAATCAAAACTTTGTCTTTTATGGCCAATCCACCCTGCAGGCAGAATCAGGTGTCTTACATATGATGCATCTTAAAATTCATTATCTAGCGTAATGTGTGTATCATACCTGAAAATCAAAGTACTTCTTTTAATCTTTTTATTTTAACATTTCTTGTGCAAAGAACGCTAAGGCACACTCTCTTGTCAAGTGTTTTTTAGGTACATCTCTACCCCGATATAACGTGACCCAATATAACATGAATTCGGATATAACGTGGTAAAGCAGTGCTCCGGGGGGGGGAGAGGGGGCTGCGCCCTCTGGTGGATCAAAGCAAGTTCGCTATAACGCAGTTTCACCTATAACGCAGTAAGATTTTTTGGCTCCCGAGGACAGCGTTATATTGAGGTAGAGGTGTATTTAATATGTTTGAATCAGGATGTTAGCTTTCTACTCGAGGGAATGAGAAGCTTAAGGAAACTAGCATCCTCTCCTACTAGTAATCGATTTAATATTTCTGCCATCAGGTGTCCCCCCTCCAGCAAAAACGAGATAACTGCAATCTCAACACAGAGAAAAGTGTCACAAGGAGCTGAGGATCTTATGCTAACTGTAAGTAACTGGGATTGGAATGAGGTAATCCTCCTTTTTGCTGTATTCAGGTTAGTGGTGCTACTTTTCTTTTCTAAGAAGGAAACTTTTATACTTTTATAAAATACCAAGGAATTAAACTGTGTGCATTGATTACTTTGAATTTGTTTTCATACCTTGCTATTGTGTGTTAGGCACATAATTAATGTGGAAATAAAATACATGCATCATTTATGAGAAATAACCTGCAGAGACAAATATAGGCCCAGTCCTGCAAGCATTTACATATGTGTTTTAACTTTTAAGAACTGTGAGTAGTCCCATGGAAATCAAGGGGACTATTCAGAATGCTTAAAATTAAGCACAAGCATGTTTGCAGGATCAGGCTCATATGGCACATCTGATGGGTTCCTTTTAGTTTTCCTAAATTCTTTAGTTTGCTGGTCAAAGTAATGGCCCTGTTGTAAAATTTCTATTCAAAATCAGATGGTGTTGCTAATCAGATCCCTTGGCATGCTCTAAGACCTTGAACTCTGGTGACTCTTACAGACACCCTCTACCAATACAACACGATCTTTACATTGTCTGTACCATCCCTTGTCCAAACAAAAATGAAGGGCCAGATTCAGCCATGGTGTAAATAGAAGCTTATGGAGTTATTCCAGATCTTACACCAAAGCTGCATGTGATCCACAATGGCAGGTGCTACTGAAAGGAAGCTCAAACTGTGTCCTAAATACCTTGACCCATCTCAGCAATTGTAGCTGTCTGGGGACAGGTGGCTAGAGGCAGTTGTCCAGTTTGACTGGAGCGTAGGGAAATTTTATTATTTCCAGTTTCCTTATTCACAGGTTTCCTTTCATTGTATTGCCCTTTCCCGTTTGTTGGAGAAGAACCATGAAGAACCGCTCCTCATCTCCCCCTTTGCACGTTCACGTGGATGAAAACACCCCTGTCCATGTCCATATAAAAAAGGGTCAGAAAACAACACCTGCAAAAAGCCAGGTAGGAGTGTGTAGCTGGGTGTTTGTAAGGGCTACAGACCAGAAAAGTGAAGGGTCCTAGAAGCACCACTGAAAGTTCAAGGTCTGTTTCTACCACTTGAGGTCTGAATAGATAGATAGTAGGTTAGAGAAATAAGATAGATTTACTTCTTAACTACGTTCATTTCAGTGTGAATTTTCAGCCATACTTTTAAGTAATCTTAAAAATTGAAACTGTGTCTCATATGGGTAATCTACGTGATTCAGTTTTATATTTACATGTATATAGTTGGGTTACCATTTGTACTTCTATAGGCCCTTTATCCAATGGTCTTTAAAGCATTTTACAAACATTTAGTTAAGTTTCGAGCTACCTCTCCCTCTATCATGAGATGTGGAAGTACACCCTGACACCCTTTTTTTTGCTGAGGAAACCATACTGTATTTTACAGATGCTTTTTAGACACCTAAGACGTTTTAACTTTAGTCCTGCCCCAATTTAACATAGTTTTTTCTGGGTTAACATTTTGGCAAGCTACTGCCTATTTTCTGATCATCTGGAGGAAGGGTTGTTAGGAAGATGGTAGCTGGAGATCTCAAATTCCACCTGTATCAGGTTAATGAAAGATTAGATTTAAAAAGACTCTGGATTGAAGACATCTGCTGGTGCACAGACAGTCCAGACTCATAAAAGCTATAGTCTCTTGGGCATTGGCCAAGAGGATCTAGCAAGTAACCTTAGATATAATTGATTAGCAGGTAATGGTGGCTAGGTTTCAATTCCTAGTTGGAGCAGGTGAAATGCTCTTCAGAGGTCGAGATCATTCTTAAAATGGAAGACCCAAAAGGTAGTGAGTGCTAGCTTATTTTTCTTTAACTGTCTGCAACGGTTATATTTTGCCCCCCTCTCAGTTGGGGTGTGTGTGTGTGTGTGTGTGTGTGATGCCACTAGTGAATATTTGAATGAGGTATACCTGATGATACTCAGCTATATGCTTCCTTTGTTTTTGGACCACCTGATCAAGCCTCAGAATTGTGCAAAAAGCATCTGCATTTTCCTTTAGATAAGGAAGCTTAAGATCAACCCATGTAGGAGTGAGAATACCTGTTAGTCACAAAGCAGGGAAAGTGTTTCCAGGATCTTCATAGATCAATCCCCCAATCCTCCATTAATACATCATGGCTCCTGTTTGTGAGTCAGGTCTGGGAGATAGGGAGGATCCACCTATTTTGCTCTTCCTGCATAGAAATAAATGTTGTGGCAGTGCTTTTGTGTGTCTCCTCTCTTGCCCAGAAAGACTACCTTTTTCTCTCTAACCTTGACCTCCCTTCTCTCCCATCTGGCATTCTGTCTGAGCTGGGCTTTCTTAGTAGGTCAACTCAAGCTATTACGACTATATGTAAAATTATATTCATCTAGGAGCATGGTACTCAGCAGCTTGCATACTTCCCTTTAGTCCACCCAAGGCTCTCTCGCTTGAGGTTTAATAGGAATTGGGCTTAAGAACAGGAGATTCTTGGTTGAGGGACCTCTATTCCCACTTAATTCCTGTGATATCTAATGTTCTTCTGTGGTTGTCTTTAAGGTTTGGTTTAAGGTCTTGGCCTTATTTTCTTATACTCTTGCTCCTTGGAATGCTTTTTGTCCCAGTCCTCTTGATTTAAATGTTGTCACTGGGCCTGGTTTGATTTATTTCATGTTTGTTATGTCCAGCATTCCAGGTACTGTTTTTAATATGGGTGCTTTATAAATTAAGACATGAAATAAACCAAAGAAGTGAAATGAAAGTAGGTTGTCACTCAAGTCCTGATGTAAAATTTTGCAAGCAAGCAAACTCCTCCTCAAAATGTATAAAAGGACAGACCTGCTTTAACACCAACTAGATCTATTTTCACAGGGTAACCAAGGCCCTCGTTGCATCACAAGAGGCAGAGCTACAAGTGATGTCATAAAGGCCCTGGCTAACAAATAGCAAGAATGCTTTCATTTTGGCTATATGCTCTCCTATTTATGCAATAAGTTTTTCTTGTGCTTGGCTTTGCCTTGTTCCTCCGGCTGCTGACTCTCCTCTCTGATATACCATGTGAAGCAGTCTGTGGTACTATTGTAAGAATGATGTCGTGCCATTTAACTCTCACAGCATTAAAGGCTTAAATGATTTTTTTAAGTCTTATGAGGTTTATTTTGTTTTTCTCTCTCCTTCAGCCGAAACACAAACAGAAAATGAAAGGGGATACCGTGAACGTGCGCCGAAGCGTGCGGGTGAAAACCAAGGTCCCCTGGATGCCCCCAGGCAAAACATCTATCCGGGAGTCTGCCTACAAGTGGGAGGTATGGCTGACTTTTGCTTTTTAATCGGATGGGTTGGACTAAGAGATGGTACCTAGATTTTTACCTTACTGTCGGATTGGAGGGAGCAGGTTGGAGGGTGCTAGATTGTAGTTAAGGTGACCACTACTGCCTGGAAGTCATTTTAAACATCCAATATTCATCTCTGGCTTTTGGAAATTTATTTGTACAAATAGATTCTGAATGGGGGATTCATCATGTCTGTTTCGTCAACAGCTATCTGTCCCTTTTTCCTCTTTCCAACTCCCCCTCAATACCGCAAGGCTGAGAAATCCCCCTTTGTGTTTTCCTTTTCTACTTTCCTCTCTAAAAGACCTTACCTTGGGGCACTTTTTATAGGCCACTTTTGCTACTCTGTGACTGTCATAAGATTTCTGGAAAGGAGTGTATTATGCTCTCTTTCCCACCAGGGGCTGAATGAGTTGCCCACTCCCAGCTCCTACTGGCTTGGAATTTGAACTCTGATTTTCCTTCATCAGATGATCAAGCTAATCCCTACATGTGCTGTTTTGGTGGATTTTGGAGTATTTATTTTTTCCCCATTAAGAGCCTTTTACAACTGACTGAAACAGGTTGAAGTAGAGAGGATTATAGCCTGGGTATTTTATCTTGCCCTCATTCGAATTTTTTCAGAGATGTGATTCGGTCCTAGTTTGGTTTTGGAGATGCTAAGGTTACAACATTGTGTGTACCATTTAAAAAAGCCATGACTATTACATCCCCACCAGGGACCAACCCATCGCTTGGAAATTACTCCTCCAGATTCAGAAAAACTGCTCTCCGTGCTGCGTCTGAGTGACCTCTCTACAGACGAGGAGGATGCTATTCACAGCAAAATGAACAAATATGAGAAGAAGATAGATAGCCTGATGAATGTAGTGGGGACACTGAAGAATGAGGTGAGAAGACCATACTAAAGGCTCACAGGGGGTAATGGGGAGGGGCTTGCAGATTAGGCAAAGTGATACTGAAAGAGGAAACTTTGGAAGAGGATGCTAAAGACTGGGGTACAGTGATGAAGGGCAAATGGATGCTCAACTCCTTTGTTACATATCTTAGAGGCCTATATGAATGAGTTGAGAAGGGCTTAGCTACTCTGATGCGTTGTTTATACTAGCGTTGTCTGCTAGCAAGGTGGATTTTGGCTTTCGTTCAGTTTAGCTATATCTCAACTACAGATTAACAAGAGGCTTTTTTACTTATGCTAAAATGAATCATGGAACATGGATGACTCTTTGTCATACAAGATGATGCTTTGCCTCAGTTTCCATGTGTAAAGTCTTGTTCCCACCAAGCTCCTAAACCTAAAAGATGTTCCTCCCTAAAGGTGAAAGTATTGTCTTATCACATGGACCAATAGGCTCTCAGGGTTGTCTTGTTGAACAGTATATTCCTCATGGCTCACTACTGGAACTTGCACTTCAGGGACGCCGTGTTATCCCATGTAATCTAAATGGCCAAGTACTTGTCAATATTTTAACAGCTGTCCCTTGAGAGACTGCATACAGAATTTTAAAGATTAGATTTAATGTGATGCCCAAACCCTCTAACAGGCCTAGCATGGTGAGGGCAGACCACAGGCATTTTCCTTTCTTTCAGCTTCCCCCAGAGCAGGCAATATATCCCAGTTATATTGCTATGTAACTTTGTGTGGTTTGAATTAAAAATCTCAGAACCTATAAGCAAAAACAGGACTTCTGAGTTAGACTGTTATCATAAGTAGTTTGAGCCTGTCTGTGCTCCAAAAACAAAAGTCAATTACATGATAGGGTAACTCAAATGTCTAAACTCAAATAATCACACCTGAGGACAGCAGGGCTGAGCCGGTCCCTTGGCTTTGGAAACATACAGCGGGAAGAACACACAGGTGAGGGCTCTGCCCTGTATGGCTAGACCGGCAGTGTATCACAAACTCTGATAAAATGACACAATGGGCTTAAGCTGCAGCAAGGGCGGTTTAGGTTGGACATTAGGAAAAACTTCCTAATTGTCAGGGTGGTTAAACACTGGAATAAATTGCCCAGGGAGGCTGTGAAATCTCCATCATTGGATATTTTTAAGGGCAGGTTAGACCGACACCTGTCAGTGACGGTTTAGATGGTGCTTGGTCCTGCCATGATGTAAGGGACTGGACTAGATGATCTCTTGAGGTCCCTTCCAGTCCTATCAGTCTATGATTACAAAACAGTTGTCCTCCAAACCAGTTACAACATGGTTTAAACGTAAATGGGATCTAACTAGGCTAATGTTGTAGATATAACATGGAAGTATCATCCATGTCACCAGTTTTAACCTTAATTAGTCAAGGGAACACTAGGCCCTTCTTCTATATTGAGTAAAGGCAGTACGTCTGGTGCATTAATTGAATTCCAGCGTAAGGTCTCAGTCTGCATTCCTAAATATCTTCAGCAATTGATCTGTAGCACCGTTTCTCAAACTGGGGTCTGCGGGTCTGTGAGGGTACCCCAGGGGGTCTGCCGGTTACGCTGATTAACTCCTTCATCCCCCACCCTCCCAGCGCCTCCTGCTCGCTGGGAGGGAGAGGGAGGAGCGGGGACAGGGTGCGCTCAGGGGAGGGGTTGGAATCATGTCTGGGGCCGCCAGCCCTGCTGATCAACTCCTTCCTCCCAGTGCCGTGGAACAGCTGTTCCCCTGCATGCAGGAGGCACTGTGAGACTGGGGAGGAGCCGGAAAGAGGCAGGAAAGAGGTGGAGTGGGAGCTGGGGCTGAGTGGAGTGGCTTGGGGGTCCGCAAAAAAATTGAAATTAAAAATGGGGGTCCTTGGGTTGCTAAAGTTTGAGAACTGTTGATA
Source organism: Trachemys scripta elegans (assembly GCF_013100865.1). Taxonomy (NCBI): domain Eukaryota; kingdom Metazoa; phylum Chordata; order Testudines; family Emydidae; genus Trachemys; species Trachemys scripta. Next base: position 13,508,249 of record NC_048314.1, read on the forward strand.
TAGTATTCTTCATCTACTAAACTGTTGAGGAGCATTGCTGTGTGCTGTTGACCAGCTGCTGCATTTCAGTGGTGGGGGATCTGAACCATCTGTAACACTGTAAAAGCACCTTGATTTGTGTAAAGCTCTATATACATAAAAATAAGATGTGTCCTCCTTAGGCCAAGATACAGAAGCGGGAGGAACAACAGCAAATGGCAAAGCGTCTCCTCGAGGAGCAGAAGGATGAGCTAGATGAAGTCACACAGGAGCTGGTGGAGACAGAACATGAGAATACCCTGCTCCGACGTAACATTGAGCGCATAAAGGAGGAGAAAGACCTTACTTTGTAAAGAACTTACTGTTTAACTCCTATGTGTACACGTACTGTAGTGATGTTTAAAGAGCACTTCTCTCCTTTATAAAAACATTAACAAATTTAATTTTGGTTTGCTCCCAGGAATATAGGACTGAGTGGCACTGCAGAATTGGCATTCTCCTTCCTTATATCTGCTTCCTGCCTAATGGTGCAGTGAAACCCTCTTTCCTCAGTGTGACGTTATTTTTCCCTAGGGGATCTCATTGTGGTGGTAGAAAAAATCTGTCTCAGCCTTCCTGAGGCAATTATTTGGAAGCAAGTAATGTTTTAGCTCATTCTGTTAGTCATTTTCACTGAGTGGGGAAATAGTCAAACATTCATGTTTGTTTGTGAGTCATCATCTCCCCTCTTCCCCCCATCACACACACTAAAGTTTATATGGAAAATAAATCTCTGAACCTTTCAGAAGAGCTTTATGAATAATTTTTAAGGCTTGGGAAGGGCTTTGAGCCCTTTATGAAGGGTTTCTTTGAGTTCTAGTCTGTGTTCTCTCCAGTTTTTTAGACTGTCCAGCTTCATGTTCAGCTGATACCATTTTAGAGGCTTATTTCTGAGGTGATATAGGTTCTTAGGATTGTTGATATCTAAGATAAACGGTGTTGTGGTTTAGTATTTGGTGGGGGAGGTCGCTCTGAGATAACCCCAAAATTAGCCCCCTCTGATATTCCCAACTTGAGCGATGAGCTTCTAGCAAGCACAGGAGGATTGGTAGGGTCTGCTGATCCCCACCAAAACCCACTTCCAAGACTGAAAAATGGTATATTTTTAGTATTTGTGGTGTATCATTTTGTTTGGGAGGGTTTATCGGTTAACCTCTAATCAGAAACTCTAATTACAATGCTTCCTTTAAGGGTGACATTACCAGTGCAGCCTGGTTATTGCGTTTGGCTATCCATTCTTCTGATAGCTGTGTTCTTCTCGCAGAATGCAGAAGAGGCACTTGCAGCACGAGAAAGAGTGTTTGATGTCCAAGCTAGTTGAGGCAGAGATGGATGGGGCTGCAGCAGCCAAACAGATTCATGCGCTGAAAGATACGATTGGGAGACTCAAAAATGTAAGTGATGGCATAGTTCACTGTAGCATTTGCTGTACTCCCACATTGCTGTTCCAAGAGCTGTCCCAGAATCACTGATTCAGAGGTCGTCAAGGAAAAGTGGAGAGGTTTCTAGTGCTTGATAGGCCTTTGGGCGCAGAAGGTACTGAAATCCAGATTAAGTAAAATCTGAAGTCCTTTTGAATTTACAAATGGGAGTTTATCAGCCAGCATCTTAACATCCCACTGCCCTTTGTAGATGTGACAGTGATGATCAAGTTGTTTTGTTATGCTGTGTTTGTATTGTACACATCTCTCATACCAGACTCTAGATATTGAACTGCAGACAAATATGACCATGTCTTCCTTTTTTTAGGAGAAACACATGACCAGCTCAGATGTTAATACGCTGACAAGGCAAAAAGAGTTGCTGCTACAGAAATTAAGCACTTTTGAAGAAACCAATAGGACGCTCCGGGATCTACTTAAAGAACAGCACAACCGGGAGGTGAGCAGTGCTGCATGTTTAACTTTCCCTGATTTACAAGAGACAGCATGGTCTAGTGGACTGAGACCAGAACTTGGTGTCAGAACTCCTGAGCTCTAATCCCAGCTTTGCAACTGACTTGCTATGTGATCATGGACAAATGCTTCACCTCCCTCTGCCTTGGTTCTCCTAATTGTACTATAGACCTTACCCTTCCCTTTTGTGGCCCAGATAAAGTTTGAACAGTAGTGTGAAAATGTTAAGAGCTCTGAGTGCTAGGCAAACTGCAGGAGTGATAATACTTCGGTGTAATTACTATTCCTACTGCAGCTTGCTGAAGGTGTGCTGCTTTGGTCAAAGGCAGGTCAGTGGCAAAGTACTTCCTCAGCCACCCATGATTCTAGTAAAAGGAACCATCAAAGGCTTGTGTTTGCCCAAAGTGTGATTGTTTGCAAGATCTTAGTTTGCCATTGTGCATTTTAGTATCCCCTTTGCCTGGGTTAAAGGAGATGGGAGTGAGGAAGGGTTTCTGGGATGGGAGTTCTGATGGGAAGAGGGTTGAAAATTAAATTTATTGGCAGGGTTGACACCTTTTTAATGTTCTCTGAGAACTGCTGCTTGAATGCTGACGTAGATAGATAACTTTCTCAGGTCCATCTTAAATTGGAAGGCACGTTTTCTTTGGGGTTAGGACATGGAGGGTGGCTTTGGAAAATGCTTAATGGGCTCTTGTTTGTTCATTCTCTTGTAGAAAGATGCACAGAAATTGATGGAGCAGCAGGGGTTGCTGCTAAAAAGGCTGTCTGACTCGGACGCAGAGAAAGCGGTAATGCAAAAGCATGCATTCAGTACATGGGAAAATATGAGATTTACAGTTTATTCTTTAAAACATGGGTGACCAATAGTGATATATATTGCAGCGGTGCCATTGAGCCTGATGGAGAAAGCTACATTGGCCTTTTTTTTTTTTTTTTTTTTTTTTAACACCCCCTTTTTTTCCCACTGCTAGCAACAAAGTCTCTTTTTCACTTAGGATCTGGGTGTTTGTCTTCCAGAATCTGAAGACAAGGCTACAGGAGAAAGAGAAGGAGGTGGAAGATCTCATCAGTCAAATACAGACAGAAAAGGTAGTTTCCCTTTTCTATTACAACCTCTCCTTGAACACACACGAACCTTCAAAACTGTAACAAGGGTCTGGAATTCTGAATTAAGGCATTGCAGATCCTGCTTTCTTGTGTGAACTGGCAGATGCCTATCTAATCCCCACCTGGAATTGCTGATTTATTGATAATGTCCATCACAAAGACTTCAGGCAACAAATGTCATCTCAGGACTGGCTTTTCCTAGGGTGTTTCCAAAGCTGCTATTGCACACTTTGCACGGGAGGGTTTCAAGGGCTTGGAGGCAGAGAGCCAGGTTAGGTGCCTTGCTGCAGCAAATCCTGATGGGTGATCTTTTGCTGAGAACCTTCAGTTGCCCATGGCCTCAGGTTCTAATGTGCCCTGCCTCCCCCTGGTCCTAAGTACCTAGGAAGCAGATGGACACATGGCAACAGTGGTCAGGGAGGAGTGTATTTTGGCTCAGAGAGAATCCTTGCAGACTGGGCAACCAGGGTGATTGTGGGACTCTGTGCCAGTTTAGAAAGAGGGAGATCCCATCCTGGTGCACTCGGATGGAGAGAGGGATCTCTGAGGATGCTTCAGGGAGATGGAGAGAAGGACAGGGCTTGTGGTAGTGGAATAGGGAATATCCCATTCATCAGCAATGTAATGCAGAAATACTTGTTTTGGGGGTGCTTAGAATTACTATAGTTTTCTGTAAACATTTTGTTCTCTTAACTCTCTGGACAAAACTGCTGGATTCCAGCAAGCCATGGCTCTCCCCTCAGAGGTTACACACACTAGCTAACCTGGGCAAATTTGACTGACATGTCTTGTCTCCCTGCTTCCATGGCTAAAAAAATAAGTCCCTGAGAGTGCTCTTTCTGGCAGTTCCTGTTATAGCTGCTGGTGTTTGTTGAAACAGAGGCCTGAACTGTTGCATGGTGTGAAATGTCCCATCTGCTTCAATGCCTGGGAAAACAACACTTAGTCCTGTTTGTTTCATATTTAGGATCAAGCGAAGACAGCATGCGAACTCTCCAAATCCATGGAAGCTGTGAGGGGTCATTTACAGGCTCAGCTGCGAAATAAAGAAGCTGAAAATAACCGTCTGGCTATTCAGATCCGGGTATGTTTTTGGTATTCACCAGACCATTCAAACTGGTCAGCTGAATGCATTGAAGAGAGTGGCAGTCACTGACTGTTCCTTGCCGTGCCCATCCAATAATGAAATGCATAAGCTGGCATCACTTACGCCATTGCTGTACATTTTCTTCTGTAATTTTGATTGAGAACTAAAACTCTTTTCACTTGTATAAAGGGAAATCATAAACCTTTAAGGGTTAATTGTGTCTTTAAGTAATTACTTTAGATTTTCCCTCAAATTAGTTATGTTAAAGAAATGGTTTCTGCTGAACCATATATCAGGAGGGATGGGCAACTATTTAACTTATCTGGGAAAAGGAAACTCCTTTATCTGATTGCACAGAAGTGTGTTTGTTTCACTGGATCACTGGTGATACCTATGATCACGGGTATGGAACGACTTCCATATGAGGAGAGACTCCAAAAATTAGGGCTGTTCAGCTTAGAAAAGAGACAACGAAGGGGGAATATGACAGAGGCATATAAAATCATGGATAGTGTGGAAAGAGTGAATAGAGAAGTGTTGTTATCCTTTCACACAATACAAAAATCAGGGGTCACACGATTAAAGTAATTGTCAGACAGTTTAATACAAACAAGAGGAAGTACTTTTTTATGCAAATCCACAGTTTATCTGTGGAATTCATTGCCATAGGTTGTTGTGATGGCCAAAACAATAACTGGGTTTAAAAAAAAAAAAAAAGAATTAGATAAGTTCATAGAGGATAGGTTATTAGCCAAGATGGTCAGGGATGCAATCTCATGCTTGTAGTGATCCTAAACCTCTTGAATGTCGGAAGATGGGTGGAGCACCTCAACGGCTCTGTCCTGTATGCTCACCCTGAAGCTCTGGTACTGCCCACTGTCAGACAAGATACTGCTCTAGATGTACCGTAGTCTGAATCAGTATGGCAGTTTTTAGGTACTGAGATGAAGAACGTTGCTTTGGGTTATCTTGATGAAAGCTGTGTGTTAATCATCTCTGTAATTTTAAGAAAAAGGCTATATACAGGTATGTTCTTCTATACAATGAATTATCAAGACAGATGCATGTCAACTGAAAAGAGAGATTCCTATGTAGAACAAAAGGTTGCTAGGTCTATATCTACCTTGGAAAGCACTCAGGAAAGATGACTTCATTGCTGAGCAGAAGTATGCCACACATGGTGGAAAGAAAAGAATCTTTCCTTACATATAGCAATAAATATTGGGCCAAATTTGGACCTAGTGTAAGGATATACAGCTTTTAGGTCACTGGAATTGCACTTGCTTAAACTAGGTTTGCATTTGGCTCAATGTATTTAAATATAATAGAGTTCAGAGCTCACCTTGTTTGGTTCTGATGTAATATTAACCTTTAAATTCTATACTAAGACTAGAAATTACTGCTATTTGATTCTTCTTGAGACATAATTCCTGAGCTGGTTCCCAAGAGGTATTACCCTTATTAACTGGTCTTAAGACAAGAGAATGAGACTGAAGGCTCCTCTCTTAGCATATGCTAATACTGAGTGAAAAGGTTAAAGGATCTATCATAGCTTATAAATTGCACTAAGAGGAACCAGTTACTGCCTTGGGAGTGAAATGTGGCAGCTGTGGTTATCAGCACACAGCAACACTACATGCTACTTTTAAGACTGGAAGTTTGGCATCCCAGCCCGCCTTCTCCACTGCAAGAATGGTTTTCAAGATCATTTTGCCTCTCATCCCATGAATTAAGTGGACAGAGCTACAGTAGGAATAGCAGACTGAACTGAGATTATACTAATGTGGACCACATTGATAGATGGCTTATGTCCACCTCTCTCCTTGGCTGCTGGGAGATGAGTTGACCCTCTTGACTGAAAATGATCTAGAATGAACATAGAATGTATTTTTTTTTTCTTTTCCTTTCCAGAATCTGGAGCGCAGTGGAGCTCAGCATAAGGCAGAGGTGGAACATATCATGGAACAGCTAAAAGAGCTGAGGCAGAAGGGGGAGCGTGACAAGGAGGCCCTGAAGAAAGCCATACGTGCACAGAAAGAGCGGGCAGAGCGCAGTGAGGAATATGCAGAGCAGCTGAATGTCCAGCTAGCAGAAAAGGTAGTTGGTCCTAGGGAGGAGGGAAAGAGAATCCTTTAGAATCTCTGTCTGTGTGTCTGCATATCCTTGACTTTTGATACCAGTCCCGGGGGGGGGAGAGCTGCTTTATCTAATGACGTTTATTTTTGTACTGGGGCCTCAGCCCATTTGCCCTGCATTTAAAACAAAGCCTTTTTTCCTCAGCTGTCATGGTTCACTGCTCCTTCCTTTGAACAAGAGCATGAGATGATTTATATCATGTGATTAAACTAGCAGATCTGATCTTGTCCAGACTTCCTGGTACCTTTAGAGCCTGCCGAGGGAAGAGAGAAATGGACAAAAGGTTGCAGGGCCTCGCTTTGCTTTTGTACTTGCATGCTGGTTCAGTACTGAGCTGCTTTCAGCGTTATGCATGGAATTGGTAGTTGACAAAGAAAATTTTCATAGTGGCAAAGGGGAAAAAAGTAGGAGTAGAAAATGGGAATTTATTTTGGCAAAGAGAAAATCATTGGGGAAGGCAATTAGAGCAGAGAATATAAATAAATAAGACACCTAGACTTGCCTTTGGAGAAAGGGGATTGAAGGATATGGCAAAAGCAGGAAGATTGGGACTAGGACAAACCAGAAAAGCTCGAACATTTTAGACCACTTGTCCCCTTCCTGCTCTTCAGTAACTTGTGTTCTTTTTGGGGTCATCTCCTGTGTCCAAGGCCAATGCAGATTCTTAGCTATACTTTGCTTTCCTAACTACTGCATTTGTTGTCTTCAAAGAGGAGCCCCTCCTCTCTCTGCCAGTATGGCTGTGAGCTGACAGCATCACTGGAAAATGTTATTTGGCAAGGATGTGGAGTGATAAAAGGAATTAATGTTTTGCAAACCTGACTGCTGTTGAGCAGAAGTACTATCTCCAGAGTGTTTGATATTTGTTGCTACCATGGCGTGTTCCACTTTGCACATCGCTGTCGTCCTGTGATTTAACTTTTTTGTCAGTCTCGCCTCTCTCATTCCATGTCTTTCTCTTGTTTGACAGGACAGTTACGTTGCTGAGGCACTGTCCACTCTGGAGTCCTGGAGGAGCCGCTACAACAAAGTGGTGAAGGACAAGACTGACCTGGAACTTGAGATTGTTATGCTGAACAGGTAAGAGCTCTGGCGTGGGGAGCCAGGGTGAAAGGAGCTGGGATACTGGTTCAAGAAGGGACTCCTCGAGTCTCTCTAGATTGGACCATAAGTACTCAATTGAAAGCCAGAGTCAGTGCGGCCTAGTGGTGAGAGGGTCTGAGAGCCAGGAGGTTTGGCTTCTACTCCTGACTCCCACAATGATTTGTTGATTAAGTCACTTATCCCTGTGCCTGCTGCCCATTCTGTAAAATACATATACTTACTTGTCTTTGAAGGATCTCAAAATGGCTCACAATGAAAGAGACTATTTAAATGCATAATAGTTTCATTAAGGCTGATCTGTTTTTGTGGGGCTTGGGGCAAAAATTGTCAGTATCCTCACAGTGCAGTTACCACAAAGAAAACTGAGCATAGGAGCAAGAGGGGAAAGTACCATATTAGCAAGAGTGCCAAACCTATGGCTTGTGGGCTGTACGTGGCCCATCGGAGCATTTCATAAGTCCTGCAGCCTGCTTCAAAACAATATACTAATGGCCGATTCATTCATGTTTTGTTATGTTTACATCATTTTAATTTATACAAGTCTGTAAATAGACAATACTGTATATAGGTTGTTTCTATCTAAATGAATATGAGACAAGCTGAACTTAAAATTATAAATCAATACAGGTGACTTTAAATCTTATTAAAATATGTAGAATCTATTTGGCGCACACAAGGCTTGAGGTGCTTAGGTTTATGTGGCCCTCCTGTGTAATAAGGATGGGCACCACTGCATTAGCCTATACAACTCCGATATAATACATCAGTGCCACTGCAATGAAATGCCAGCAGCCCAGTAACATCTGTGTGCCTGTTTTTCCAAAGGGAATGGAGCAGCAGAGGAAACCAGAGTGAAGTTTGTAGTGTGTGCATGCATGAGATATGGAGGGAAAAGGGGAAATAAAGAAAGGATGTCTTGTTCCTGAAGCTGAATTTCAAAGAACAAGAGACTTTTTTCTCTGTCATTTAATGGTTAATTTCACCTCCTGCATGGCAGCCGTATTACAGACTTGTTGGAGCAGCAGACCTCCATGGAGGACAAAATGCGGGAAGACAGAGATGCTCTGGTGGATAAACTGCACCGACAGGCCACAGAGAGCACATCTTTCAAAATGGAGAATGAAAGGCTGAAGGTCAGTTGAATATCCAGGCATTTTGTAGTTGCAATGTTAGCATAAGGGAGAAGTTGTAGTGAGCAGCTGCTACCCCTGTAAGTACAGAGAAACATTATTCCTTTGAGCCCATTTGATGTCCGATCAAGTTGCATTGGTAACCTTAGTGGGTTGACTGTATATTCAGTCCTGTGTTCCATTGTTTGACTTGGGTATGAGAGACTGAAATTTGTGAAGAGAGGAACATATAAGGTTTGTTAGGGGAGGGAAAGAATAGTTTTTTTTCTACCCTCTGATTCAGTATGTGGAATTGGAGACATGCTTACCTGCCTGGGCTCCTGGATGATATATTGTGTCATCCAATTATACAGCTGGACAGGGAATAAAAACCATATCTATAGGGGAGAACCACAGCCTCCAAAATAGAAAGATGCCTGACATCCTCTCCAGACACCTACAAAACCATCTATGGTATGGTAGGTAATCTACCTGATTATCCGTTTAAACAAAGCTTCAGTCCAAATAAATCAAGCATGACCCTGATCCAGTGGACACAGCTCATTTAAAAGTGTTTGGAACATGATGGAACAACTCTCATGCAGCTGTAAGGCCATGTTCTCTGCTGGCATGCATTGGTGAAGCTCATCGAAGTCAATAGGACTCTGCCAGTTACACGAGCAGAGAATCTGACCCTTAGTTTGCACAGCCCCTGCTCTAACTTAGCTTAATGTACATGGGGACAGCCTGTTCCAAGCAGTGTCTTCTCCATTCAGGCTACCATGGTGCCAGTGGAGGAGAAGCTGAACCAAGCTCAGATGGAGGTGCAGCAGCTCAAGGCATCTCTCAGGAACTATGAAGGGCTGATTGAAACCTACAAGTCTCAGGTATTTTATTCAACCCTCCTTTTTCCTTCCCTCCTCACACACATTTGTTTTCTTCCTTTGCTGTTGTGGTTTATTCTCTCATGCCTTAATTCTGTTTGCTAGCTATCAGATTATGCCCTGTTCCATCTGTCGTCTTGCTTTTCTGGTTTTCATGGCTCTAATAAACCAAATCTATTTATGCAAAAGCTTTTATAGGTTATTCTGTTCAAATGGTAGCCTGTAGGCTGCCACCTGCTGTATTCTGGACTGTGGAAAACTTGCTTCACTCTGCACACCCTGATCACCCATTCTGTTAGCAGAAGCTGAGTCCATGTGTAGCGATCTTGCTAAGAGACCTGGGTTTTGGGGTGGTGATAGGGAGGAAAGGCACAAAGAAGCAAAGGGGGAAATCTTCGGAGGACAGCACAAAGAAGGGTGAGAAGGCTATAAAAAGTACAAAGGTGGAAAAGCTCCAGCACTTGGGATGGAGGTGTCCAGAGGTTCACAAGAATCCTGCTACTGGATCTCAACAATTGTAATTGTGCCAGTGTGTAGCAATCTGTGGTTGAAAACCCTAACATAGTCGTGTGCCAATTCTTTCTGTGCCCAGGTGATGAGAACCCGAATGGAAGCCGATGAGGTGACTGTGAAACTGGAGCTTTGTGACAAAGAGAATAAGACGCTAAAAGATGAAATGAACAAGGAGATTGAGTTGGTAATTATTTCTCTAAGAAAACCTGGACCATTACATTGGTACATGGCAGCCACTCAGGGCTGCACTCCTTTCTTGGCATAGTGGAAAACAAATGTGCTTGGACTCTGAGGGAAATAAGATGTCCTCCAGACAGGTTTGCCTTTTCCCTCAGCTCAAGGGAGAATGGAAGTGCAAACTAGTATTTATTTTGCCACTTGCATTGAATTTTCAGAATGCCCCATGAGGGGCCTTGTCAAATACATAGTGTCCATTTGAGGTGGTGCCCTTCACTGGGGAGAGGTTTGTTCAGTGTCATTGATTCTGAATTGTGCATCCTGTCTTTCAGTGGTTGTCATGGAACAGTTGTTCTCAAGAATACTATATACATTAATAAAACTCAAGCGATTTGTAGCCATTCACACCCTGTGGGAATCCCAGAATCTAAGTGAATGTGTCTTGGAATAGAGGAAGGAATCTGCATTACAATGAGCAGTTCCATTGCTGGCCAGGCATCTGAGATGCCCTTTGTGACAGGTTGGATCACAGAAACCCCATTGGGAATTGCCAACTGATGTGCCAAGACTACTTTTGCCCCTGCCAGCCTGGGAATCCAGCACCCTGTCTTGTTGAGCCAGACAAGCCAGTTTGCTCCAACATAGACCCAGGATCTGAACCACATGCCCCAAAGCTGCAGACTTAATTGAAAGCAATGTACAGAAGTGTTCCTTTCTTTAACACTCAGATGTCCAACTCCCAATGGGGTCCAAACCCCAAATAAAACCTTTTTACCCTGTATAAAGGTTATAAAGGTTATACAGGGTAAACTCATAAATTGTTCGCCCTGTATAACACTGATAGAGAGATATGCACAGCTGTTTGCCCCCCCCCCCAGGTATTAATGCATACTCTGGGTTAATTAATAAGCAACAAGTGATTTTATTAAATACAGAAAGTAGGATTTAAGTGGTTCCAAGTAGTAACAGACAGAACAAAGTGAATTGTCAAGTAAAATAAAATAGAACACGCAAGTCTAAGTCTAATACAGTAATACAATTGAGTACAGATAAAATCTCACCCTGAGAGATGTTTCAGTAAGTCTCTTTCACAGCCTGGATGCCTTCCTAGTCTGAGCACAGTCCTTTCCCCTGGTACAGCCCTTGTTCCAGCTCAGGTGGTAGCTAGGGGATTCCTCATAAGGGCTCTCTTTGTTCTGTTCCACCCATTTATATATCTTTTGCATAAGGTGGGAATCCTTTGTCCTTCTCCGGGTTCCCACCCCCTCCTTCTCAATGAAAAATCACCAGGTTAAAGATGGATTCCAGTTCAGGTGACATGATCACATGTCACTGTAAGACTTCATTACCCACTTGCTAGCACACACGTATACAGGGAGACTTACAAGTAAAACAGAGTTACCTGCAGACAATTGTCTTGGTTAATGGGAGTCAAGATTCCAGACCACCATTAATGGACCACACTTTGCATAATTACAATAAGCCCTCAGAGTTATATTTCATATTTCTAGTTTCAGATAGAAGAGTGATACATTTATACAAATAGGATGACCACACTCAGGAGATTATGAGCTTTTGCAAGAGATCTTTTGCATGAAGCATATTCCAGTTACATTATATTTAAACTCATTAGCATATTTTCATAAAATCATATAGAGTGCAACGTCATACCCTTATTGCTGGGAAACAGAGATGCTCTGGTGGACAGATAGCACCAACCTACTCAGATTTATTAGCCCACACTCTTCAGAAATGTCTGAAATAAGGTCACATGTTTCATTGTTTTTAACTGACCACTCTGTCCTTCCATTCCTCTTATCCCCATAGGCTCGGAAGCAGTTCCAGAGACAGCTTGCTGAACTAGAAAAGCTGCCCGAGATCCTGAAGATCACGGAAACAAAGCTGGCAGAATGTCAGGATCAGCTGCAGAGTTACGAAAAAAAGAACATGGACCTTTCTGCTATGATTACAGATCTTCGTCAGCGGGTAAGGGACTGGCAGAAAGGACCCACAGCTGCACTGTCTGCAAGCCGGGGACCAAGATGAGTTTCAGGTCGCAGGAAGTTCAGTCTTTGCCTCTGTACTTGTCTCTTTTTGAAATGATTAAAACATCTGCACTGCAAAATAAAGATGTGTGGCATGTCTTTGTTTAGGGAGAATAGTAACTTAGCTGGTGGCTTTCCTTGCTATTTCAAGGCTTTCTTTCAAACTGCTTAGATGCAGAAGCTTACTGGGTCTTGAAGAGAAGCAGAACCCAGAATGCATGGGATTTCATTCACTTCTGTCACCCAGATCAACTTATTGGTGGCCACTCTCTCATGATCATCCGCTCACAAATGTTGCTCTGCTTTTACTTTCTCCCCCTGCCTTCCTGATGCCATGCCAACAGGGGCCTTGAATGATTCTGCGGCCTATGTGCTTTGCTTTGATAATCCCATGCAAGTCATTAGCTTTCTCAGTATTTCAGGCTCTGAATTCTTCCCGGCCTTATTACTACACACAAGCGTCTTCTAATCTGTGTGCTTCACTATGCTTGCAGGTGGCTGCTCTACTATCAAGCTTTTATGGCACCTGACCGCTCATATATGGTGTGGAAAAATTCTATTTCATGATGGGTCTAAACATTACCTGGAGGAACTACACAAATTTGACATGTAGCTTTTTGCTGTTTCACATACTGTTGCCTCCATTTCCCTCTCCAGGACTTTCCAGAATTGTGAATTGAAGGTGTTATAGCTGTGGGTTTCCTCCTCCCCAAGAACAGCACCCATTTTAGTTGGCTGGTCTTGGGTTTGTATTGACCTCCTACGTAAGGTCTGTTTTCTGTCATTTTAGATTGAGCTCCAGGGAGACAAAATGGAAATGACAAGAGAGAAGTATCAATCTGCCCAGGAGGAGAACAAGCAGCTGATCTTGAAGCTAGAGGAGCTGGAGAGGTTAGAATATATAACTGGCCTGCTCTCCTTGCCTGACTTTTTTTTTTTTTTTTTTTCTCCTCCTCTCCTGACCCTTCTTAGTCCCTTTTTCAAGGCACTAAGGTAGCTGCTGGCTTGCTTGTGTATCTTTCCATCTCCCCGAGCCTTTATGCATTTAAGAGCCTTTGTAGAGTTAAATCGGAAAGGTAGGTGGTCTGGCCTGCATAAGTTTGGAATGCTTCTGTAGAGAGGATGTTAACTTCTTTAGTCAGGAAAACACCTCAGAAGGACTACTCCTTCCCCCATCCCTTTTTTTTTCCCTCATGAGCTTTCAAGTACTTCCTTGTTCTGGCCAGGTTGGAAATACGCTGAGACTGTCCTTTTCTATGTTATTCCTGGTCCCTGCTGAAATTTGGAATTGCCAGAGATGTGAGCATAGGAAAAATGAGATTTACTTGTATGTAGTCAAAATAGGTTCAGGTTGGCTCTTATTCAGAGTCTGTGCCCATCCTGAGTCTTCAGTCTGGTAGTTTGTTCTAAGTAACCTTAAGAAGAAAAATGTTCATGAAATTTTCTTCTGTGTGGGTCACTCTGAAGTCCTCTGCAGGCACACTAGAAAAATCAACAAGAACAAAGGGCCTGGTCCCACACCATTGGCTCTTGGAGGAGCTCCACTGAAGTCAATGAGAAAGGACAATCCATAATTGTCCACTGTGGAGTTTCTTACACCTTCCTCTGAAGCATTTGGTACTGACCACTGTCAGAGACAGGATATTGCATTAGATAGGCCACTGGTCTGATCAGGTATGGCAGTTCTTAACTTCCTGTATCTCTCAGTGCTTCTACACTCCTTCATTGGTGATGCTGTGGTGAGGACAGGTCAGTGAGTATTCTCAGTCGGTCCAGGCATGCCTCCCTATCTTGAAATTCTTTGGTGTTAGATGTGGAGTGCGAAACTCTGGTTGGTTCAGAGGTCCTGACCTTTTGAGGGGAAGTTGAAGATTGATCTGTCCCCTGTCCAACCAGTGACCTGAGAGAGAGGCGCATTGAACCAAATGGTATTTAATGATTAATAAAATTCTTTATTTTGCTGTCTCAACCCAGGAAACTAGAGACAACGGGTGCACAGAACATTGAGTTCCTTCAAGTCATAGCTAAAAGGGAGGAGTCTATCCATCAATCCCAGCTGCGATTGGAGGAGAAAACCCGTGAGTGTAGCTCCTTGGCTCGGCAGCTGGAGATGGCCATTGAAGATGCCAAAAGACAAGTTAGTAACTCCTTGTCAGAGTAAGAAACTGATCAAATGCAGTGGAACTCCCAAACTGCAGGAGAGCAGGTTACTAGCTGATGGAAGGGGATTCCTCTACATTCCATCACCAACCTTCTAATTTTGCTTCCTCTTGCTGCATTATCTGTAGGAAGCAGAAGCAAAAAAAATGAAGTTGGTACTTTGTCTCCAGTAGACACACACAAATGGAAGGAAAAATGCTAGACTCAAATGCTCCTTGTCTTTGCCAGAATGAAACAAAAATATGTCCAGCCCTCCTCTGGGGCGAAGGGGGAGGAAGTTATTACCATAGCAGAAGCAAAGCATTTTGTACGGACAACACTCTTGCCAAAGCAAAAACTTTATTGCCTTGTTCCTACTTGTAGGTGGAACAAACGAGGGACCGAGCAGCATCTAGAGAGAGGGCAGCCCAGTCCAAGATGTTGGAGTTGGAGACCCAGCTGAGCCGGACGAAAACAGAACTAAACCAGCTGCGTCGGAGCAAGGAAGACGTGAGTGTTTTGGAGGGGATGTTGTTGATAAACTAGCAGCCTTGAAGCAGCAGGAAGAGTCTGTAATCCCATGTCCCATCAGTATGCTGAAGAAATTGTACAGTAACTTTGTTGTGGTGTATCTGTGTCTGCTGTGATGGTGAAACACACTAATGTGTTTGGTGAAGTATAAAGTGTGGAGGAAGATGTAGTTTTTGCCCCCAAGAGGCTTACAATCTAAGTCCCATACACAGGGTCTGATTCTCGTCACTTATACTAACAGTTTGAATGGAGATACTCCTAATTTACACTGGTGAGAGGAGAATCAGACCCACCATACTGTTCAGACAAACACTACATCAAAAACCAGGAGAATGGAAGGGATCCAGACAGTACAGGTGTTGCTACATCTAGGGGGGAGTTATTTTCCTCCCTTTCATCACCTTTGGATGTATGAGAGAGGGGCTGAGGAGTGTTTCCCTGCTAGGAGAAAGATTTTGTTCTTTTTGAAGGGGATCTTTTACATTTGGTCTCCCATTTTCTTTCCCTGTTTACTTTAGCCCTGGGATTGGAAGAGGGCTGACCTACAGCAGGTGATAACCTCCTGAGTTTCTTCCTAGAGAGTGGTTCCATTTTGTTTTGTTTTCAAACCATTAGTTAATCAGAATGTTAAGTTCCTGTTCTGATTGGCTGAGTTACCTTGTGTGTTTATATACAAGTTCATGTGTGGGGTTGGGGCTGAGTGAAATGAGTGATAGACTTTGTGTTATGTGGTGTTTGTTGCAGTGACACATTGTTTCTAAAAATCCCAGAGAATGACAAGAGTTAAGGCTAGTGTGATTAGAATGAAAACTCTCTAGCCTTCAGCCCTGTGTTTTGTGTCTTCATGCAGTCAGAGCGCCGATACCAAAGCCGTCTACAGGACTTAAAGGATCGCCTGGAGCAGTCTGAAAGCACCAACCGAAGCATGCAAAACTATGTCCAGTTCCTCAAGTCCTCTTACGCCAATGTCTTTGGAGAAAGTGCCTTATTGAGCTCACCTATCCATTCCCGATCTCCTCCATGATAATAGTTCCCTCCCTGTCCCTCTGCTATTGAGAGGTACAAAAGGGGGGCCAGATTTCAAAGCCATATCTTGTCCAGAAAACTGTTTGGGATTTCAGAGTCTGTGTAAAGAGAAGTCTTCCTCTCGTTCTCATTGTCTGGGTGAGATGGAGCTGCAGCGGTGTACAACAGGAAAGTGGGATTGTTTTCTGTTTGGGAATTGGCACTGCATTATCAGCCATGCCCCAAAACATCTGGGTTGGAGTATGTGGGGAATGCTTTCCCTTTCATCTCCTAATCCCCCAGTGGTTACTTCTCTTGTAACTAACCTGGTGGGCCTTTCAATTAATCATATTAGCTATTTTTTATTTTTTATAAGAGTTCCGTCTCTTCCTTTTCGCTCTTCCTACCTTGTGTTCTTTTCTCACACAGCAGAGATCATGTTTGTTTTTAACTCTCACATACTGTGTTGATACAGCTGACCAATGGGGATATTAGGAGATAGTGCCACCAGTACAAGTGTGAACCCAATAGTGATAACTAAGTGACTGGAATCCACGCTGAGAATGGGTTAGCTCCTGATCAGCCACCCTTTTTTTTTTTTTTAAACAATTTTTTACTGGGAAACAATGAAATTGTATCTTCTCACCTGATTCATGAATACTGTCTAATCCTTTATTATTTCTTTTGTGTGTGGTTGGTGTGTGTTAATGCTTCTAATCTGCATATTTTCTGGATGCCCTTTTCCCCCCAACAGCCTGATCCTGCATTCCTTGCAATCCCAGGGTCTGAGTCAAAGCCATTTGAAGTCAATGGAAAGATTCCCATTAATTTCAGTGGGTCTGGAATCAGGACCCCATTCCGAATACAGTGGGAGCTTTGAGTCAGCTGTAGGAAAAAATAAAATAAAAAGACAGACTTGATGCTTGGCTTTGCCCTCAAAGCCAGCCTGCACATACTCCTGTGACATGAGGTCATCTCTGGGATGTGAAGGAATGTCAAGGTCTGTGGGCTCTACTGTGCCCTCCAGTAAGCAGCTGTTCTGAAATATAGTAAACATTTCATTTCAACCCCAGCTGTTTGGCTGGGGGGGCTTTTTGGTGGTGGTTTTTTTGTTTTGTTTTTGTTTTGTTTTTTTAATTCTGTTTACATGAGATGCAGTCATCAGTGGAATGTTTGATAAGGGATTTCTAAGTTTCTTTTAATCAGTATTTGAGAGTTCCATTTTAATGTGTAACTTAAAAAAAATCCAAAAGGTGCTATGATAAAATTATTAAACTTCAGAAGTTTAAAATTGGTGTTATTTCTGGGGTTGACACTTCATCTTGTAAATTGTCTCATTATCTTTCCACTGTTGTTCTCAAAGGAAATTCATGGATTTTTTAAATTTAATCTTATTTTAAAGATGATTAAAACTAATACACCTTTCAGCCATCAGCACTGGTGCTCAAAATACATAAATTTGTTGATGAGACTAGGGATAATGCTGCAGTTGCTTGAGGGGAAATGAATCCTTACAATAAGGGGAGGAGAAAGCAGTCGTCACTGATAGTCAAATGTATAATAAAATCAAGAAAATCAGTTCTTAATCTTTCCGTTTTTAGCCTCCAGCTCCAGCACAAAATACCATAGTCCTGTCATTCTGAATCAAGAAGTGTTAAGGTCTCAATTGCCCATGTATCCCAGACTTTGAATTTTACATTTGCCAAAGGAAGCAAGGGAAAAGGCCCTCTGTGTCTTGTGATTTTAATAGGGTCCAGTGCTTTTCTCTGCTCTCTTGTGTTGTGGGAAATGAAAATGTTGGCTCCTTCATATGTTCCATGTGTTGCAGCTTCCTTCGTGTTTGTATCATTCTGTCTCTAAAGAGACATACAGAGGCACTGTATGTCTCTTTAGACAGAGTTGGCTCACTTCCATAAGCATACAAAACTCTTGTTCTGTTGCAGTTGAAGTCTTTCATGACTGTCAACCTCCCAGTATTATTTTTGAGTGAATCCCTAGTCTATCAGTGTTCTCTCCCACAGGAATACCCAGCTCCACATTTATGCAGTTGGGGTGGGATTTCTAAGTACTACATCTGCCTCTTAGATGCAGTATCGCATTATCATTCAGCAGTTAATATGAGATCCTATTTGTTCTCTAGTTGGAAGTTGTTTTACTTTTCATACATTGCTGTCACAGTTAGTTCAGTTTTCTGTTCTAAGTTCATTTAGTTCAGGTTGTCTCTAGATTTCATCATGTAGGCATCCCTTTCTTTTTTGCTTCTGTGTGTACTCCTTGGTAAGGAGCCCAATGCTCCATCCATTTTATGAATAGAACTCCCATGGTTTCAGTGTAGTTCAAAGCACAAAGCTGCTGCAGGAATGGGACAAGGGATAGTTCACTAATATTAAACATGACAATTCCTCTGCTCTATTTGTCTTAATATCCTTCTGATAGAAGTATACCAGATGCTCCAGAGAAAAGTAAACTTGGTCATTATGCACCACGGGAGAGGAAGGTACTTTAAAAATGTGCAGCAGAGTTTTGAAGCAATGTAAACATTCAGCATGCCATTAGCCTTCTTCCTCCAGTTGGTATTATCTCCATTTTACAGATAAAGAAACTGAGGCAGAGAGCACTTTAATTATTAGTCCAAGGTCACTTGTGAAATTTGTGCCAGAACCAGAGCTAGAACTCAGAAGTCCTCACTCCTAATCTACATAAAAAGAACAGGAGTACTTGTGGCATCTTAGAGACTAACAAATTTATTAGAGAATAAGCTTTTGTGGGCTACAGCCCACTTCTTCAGATGCATAGAGAATGGAATATATATTGAGGAGATCTATATATACACACATACAGAGAGCATGAACAGGAGGGAGTTGTCTTACCCAACTCTGAGAGCCCAATTAAGTAAGGGGGGGGGGGACACTTTTGAAGTGATAATCAAGATAGCCCAGTATAGACAGTTTGATAAGAAGTGTGAGCATACTTACAAGGGGAGATAGATTCAATGTTTGTAATGGCTCAGCCATTCCCAGTCCTTATTCAATCCTAAATTGATTGTATCTAGTTTGCATATCAATTCCAGCTCAGCAGTCTCTCCTTGGCGTCTGTTGTTGAAGTTTTTCTGTTGTAAAACAGCCACTCAGCTCAAAAGACGCTAATCTACATCTTTCTCCATACTCTGAAAGATTCCTTTAGTGTCTTTTGATCTGAGTGGGTGGTTCTGACAGACTGGCTGTTGCTGCACGCTTATCACCTTTTTAAAATGGATGCTAGGGGAGAGATCTGTGCTCTCAATGCCAAGGACCATGGCAAACTTTGAGTCAACCTGCCACAGAAGGACCTTTATTCCTAATTTGCCAAAAGTGAAATTATACAGTGTAATCCCAGGAGGCGGAGGCTAAATACTAGATACCACATGGGTCATCGTTTGCCTCCGGGATCTTTTTTTCCAGGAGCAATAGTGGCATCACTCTCTGAGGGTGTTATCCCTTAAGGAGAGAGACTCTTCTCTTACATTTATTTCTCTCTTTATGAGTAAGGGAAGAAAGAGGTGATGCAGATTCTAACCTGTCATAAAACTAACAGGAAAAACCTCAGGCACTTCTGGGCCAAGTCTGCTATGTGTAATTTCCCACCTCCTCAGAGTTCTAAGAAGGGCTGGTTTTTGCAACTGGAGCCACATAAGCGGACCTCTGGGCAAGGAGGGGAGGAGAGCCGCAGGTGGCCGGAAGCGGAAGGAGTGTGCGGGGGTTAAAGGTCATTGTGGGCGGGGCTGGGGCTGGCTGGCGGTGATCCCTAGGCTGGGCCGAGATGCCGTCCGAGCGGTATCGCTGGGAGACCCTGGAAGCGCTGAAGGGCTCCAGCAAGGGGCAGCTGAGCTACTCCCGGGACTGGCTGCTGCGGGGTGAGGTGAGTGCGGAGCGGGGGAGCGCGGCGGGGACCCCACCACCGCACACGGGGGGCCTGGACCCGCTCCCGGCCAGCCCTGCTCGGGGACCCCCCCCCCACCACACACGGGGGCCTGGACCCGCTCCCGGCCAACCCTGCTCGGGGACCCCCCCACACACACACGGGCGGGGCTGGACCCTCTCCCGGCCAACCCTGCTCGGGGACCCTCCCCCCACACACACACATTTGGGGGGGGAGGCTGCACCTGCTCCTGGCCAGCCCTGCTCGGGGCCCCCCACTCTCTCACACACGGGTCAGGGGCTGCACCTGCTTCTGGCCAGCCCTGCTTGGGTGATCAGTTTGACTTTCTTGTTCACCTGGATTTTAATAGTTTGACTTCTTACCCAGTCTTGTTCGGTCACTTATCAAAAATATTTGGCAACTTGCAGACTAAGACCCACTGCTGTAAACTGTGGCTCTATGACCCACTACTTTGTGCATGTGTCCTGACTGGTGCTGTCTGAAATCCTGTTTGCAGTAATTTATAGTTGATGGCTTATATAAAGATTTCACTCTGAAAACTTCTGGCCCTTCAGGCTACTACTTAGTTCTTATTGTTGCCCCCAAAACCCTAAGTATTACAGCTTTACACTTAGCTTCATTTTTAAAGCAATTAATGAAATAGCTGATTTCTGCCTCCCTCCCACCCAGTGTATTAGTTAACCTCTGATCATTGGTAATGATCTCTGAAGTGCAAAGTTTGTTTCCAGTAAGATGAGCTTCTTGAGAGATTTTTCACCCTGTTCAGACTTGGGCTGACAGCAGGATCCCCTTTTTGCTTAAGTGGTGTTGCTGCATATCTGGTATCTACAGACAAATCTATTTTTAATTTTTTGCCTGGTGAGTAGGTCCCTTGTTGGTATGGTATGGTAATGGAGCTACTAGCCGGGGATCCTAGTTTGGGGGGCTTTTGATTTGGTTGCGTATATGTGGCCAGTACACTTGGCCTTTAGAACACTGCTACTCCTTGTGTATAAAACTTCCTTTTGAACTACATTTCCTCAGGACCTTTCTTTGGCTCTTTCCATAACTGCTCCCAAATCTATCTGTAGATTAACTAAATTGTAATGACACCTTGACTATGCTAGGTGTTTTCCAAACAGAGGAAAAAGTACAGTGTCTGCCCTATAAGATGTCTTTTTTTTATATTGCAACAAAGATGAGGGTGGTAAACGGAATACAACAGACAAGCAAGACAATCAGAGCAATGTTGATTGATGACAACTTAAACATGTTGCATTCTCTCCTCTCATTCATTTTCTTTTTGATCCGCAACAATACCCAGTTTCAGTTCCACCTTATAGCTCCCCTTCCTACCATTTGATCCCTTGCCTCTAATACATGAGTACTTACTTATGGGATAAGTGAAATAAATAAGTAGATGACTAAGACCCAGTCTGTACCTAAAACTTAGGTCATCCTAGCTATGTCACCCAAGGATATGAAAAATTCACACTGCTGACAGACGTAGTTAAACTGACCTAAACCACAGGGTAGACACAGCTAGATCAACGGACTAATTCTTCCATCGACCTAGCTACTGCCTCTTAGAGAGGTGGATTAACTACAGTGACAGGATAATGCCTTCTGTCACTGTAGTCTCTCTACACTATAGCGATGCAGCTGCAGCCTTTCTAGTGTAGACATACACTTAGCTGGCTTCTTGTAGGCATAATATCGAAGAAGTGGATCCTATGGAGTGATTTAAGTGAGGAGAGGGTAAGTGGCTGTGTGGGCCAGCTCAAGAAGGGCGTTCCATGCGTAGGGGGCAGCAAGGAAATAAGCATGGAGAAGTTTGTAGGAGAAGAGGACAAATGGGGTATTGAGGCTGGCACAATAATATGATGTAACATTGGTATCTGCACAATGAAGCCTTGTGAATGAGACTTGCTCAGAGCTTTTTCAAGATCTGATTTTTTCCTTAAAGTTAAACTGTTGTGTTTTGTGGATTACTTTGATATTTTACATGCTCATAGAAGAAATTCTCTCTCTCTCCAGGATATTTTGGAAGGATGCAGGTCCCCTCCCAAGTTGTCCTCCTACTCTGGCTGGGTGCTGGATCGAGTGATCTCCCAATCTCTACAGGAAACACCTCTCTCCCGAAGTTCAACACCCAATGAATCCATTCCCCCTACAGATGATCAGCCGCCCTCCCTTGCAAAGACCACTTCTCCTGCCAGCCAGCTGCGCTCCTCACCACTTTCATCTGCAGCACCCAGTGAAACAAAGGTAGCTAGTTAACTAATAACCCATATATAAGCAGCTAGGGAAAGAGCATGGTGGTCTGTAGCCTTAATCGGCTTGATCAAGGATGATCCAATAGTCTACTAGTACTAATGTGTTAATTTGTTCTGGCACTGAATGTATTCAGCTTCTTGGATAGGTTGACTGGGAAATAGTGAGTTGGAATGGTGAGTGACCTCTTTCTTCAATAACATCTCCTACTGGGCCAGATGCAAACTCCATTTGGCAGTATAAAAACGTTAGCTAGACTATAATAGCTGTCCAGGCTGTCATTGTGAGAGACAGTAATATGGAGGAAGGATGACTATGGGGTAAATCTAGTCTTTTCATGAAAATGAATGGGTACTTCTTGTGCTTTCTCCTGCTTGCTCTCCAAAGTCCTACCAAAGTGCTTACAGCTGTTAGGCCCCTGTTACAAGGTAGAGTAGAAAGGAAATAGAACAATTTACAGCTAAGTTTTGAAGATAGGATGTAGAATGGGGTGGCAAAAAGAGAACGTGCATATTGGCTTTTCTTATAGAGCAAAGTACTTAATTTCTTAATAGTTAAATTGAGTTAGGAGATTTTTTGCAGCTGTTTGGCCTGTAGAATTATGAAAACTTGCTAAGGAAGCCATCTTGAGCAGTGCCACGTGGATCTGAGCATCTGGTGAAGTTCTACCATGATTTAAAAACTGCTTAGTGTTAGAAAGCAGCATGAGTGTAAGTGACGATTTCTCTAGGTACAAGAAGGCTATAAGTGGGGTTTCCCAGGGCCTGTTTAATAGCTAAATATTTATAACTCAAGAAAAGGTGATAGATTTGCAAACCTTTAACGAACATAGCAACATGATCTACATCTTTTCAGAGCATTTCAGACTTGATATTCAGGCATTTAAAATATCAGCTGCCACTTAAAACAGATATCTGCAAAGTAATTCACATCCAGGGAATGAATTTGAGATTTGCATGCATTTTGCGAGATGCTAGCTAATTTAGAGACTTAGGGGTGGAGGGAAGACATAGGGAAGATTTTATTATGGTCAGTTAACTGTTGTTTTGTACTTAATGGATAGCAGCCATTAATTGCTAAAAGCATGATAGTTGGCATTTTAATACCAATATGTCTTTGTATAAATCACTAACATGCTTTTGCCTTGAATATTGCATTCAGTTTTGGTCTCCTTGCCTCAAAAATAATGCTGACTTTCTTAAGTTCTGCAATGAAGAGGCCAAGAGGTTTTGGAGAGATTGTGTAAGGCAAGATTAAATTTGTGCTATTTATCTTCCTTGATGAATGTTATAGAATAATGAATAGTTTGAAGATCCATCAGTCACTTTCCTTTATCTAAAGCTAAATACAAGAGATACAGGAAACTTAATGACCTGGATACAATTCCCTGTTCCATCACAGACTTCCTATGTAACCTTGAGCAAGTCACTTAGTCTCTCTGTGCCTCAGTTCCCCATCTGCAAAATGGGATAATATTTCCCTACCTCACAGGGTGTTGTGAGGATAAATACATTAAAGATAGTCAGGCACTCAAATACTGTGGAGATGGGAGCTGTATAAGAACTTTAGATAGATAGGCATTAGTCTGCTTTGACTTCTTTATCTCTTATGGTGCGTGCTATTTTCTAAAGAAAGATTGTCAGTTTACCTAGTTTCCTGCATAACTTACTGTTCTAATCTGTCACTGACTTGGTTTGTTCTGCTGTCCATACAGGGCAATGAAAATCTTAGTCTGCTGGAGATAGACCATGAAGTCCATCTTATGGTTCTACCATCTAAAGTTACAGAGGTGGAAGGCTGCATATGGATGTACGAGGAGGTCCATAGGTTGAAAGGAAAGGTAACAAGGCATGTTGAATCACTGGGGTACTATGTAGCCAAATGTGACAATGTTCCACCAAAACTAGTGGGACAAGCAGATAACCCCTACATTAAAATATGTTTATGGTTATCTTGGTCTCGTTTGTGCTGCTTCACTTGCATTATCTTGTATGCAGATCCCAGTGATTACTGTAGCGCAGTTCCTATCTCTGTCAAAGTCTCTGGTGGGGCTGTTTATGTGAAATCTGGCCCTCCAGAGCCTACTCCCTTCATTAGAAGCCAGCAGGGCTGTGTTCAAAATGCATAGTGTATGTGAATGGCTCTTCCTCTCTCCTTGCAATCTGCAGGAGGGGCTCAGGCAGCGGCAGGAGCAGCAAGAGCAGGTGGTGAGAGCAGTTTCTGATATGGCGAGTGAGCAGCTGAAGCGCTTTGATGAGCTGAAGGAATTAAAACAGCACCAGGAATACCAGGACCTGCAGGAAGTGATGGAGAAGAGGTAAGGGTAGTTCTCTTATGTGACCTCTTAGAAATGCAACAACTAACTTGTGGTGTTGGAGACTGACTAAATTGAGAGTTTTGATTCTTGGATCTGTAACCCTATTAAAATAGAGCTACTTTCTGTTTGTGGATGACTTGGTACCCAATAGATGTTTTTGTATGTCTCGTTGAATATCCTACATCAAGAGACTATCCTTTGTGATCATACGCTCAAACAAATGTGCACATGGCTTTTACAAGTAAAGAAAACTTAATGTAACATTATGGTTTAGAATTTAAGTGCATGGAAGTCACTTGCTGTCTTACATATGGGTATTAAAGTGTAAAGTTGACTCGCTATCTATTGATACAAGTATTCTCTATTGGAGGCTGAGCTGGTAGCACTACCTATTATTAAGGCTGCCCAACACTTACCATTCTAAGATGCTATTTTCAATTGCTTTAACTTTGTGAAGCTTTAGCTGTTTAGTCTGAAGTTTTCCATACCAGGGATCTGCCTTGTGCTTAAGATTTCAATATTCCCTGAATGGAACCCAAGATTCCTGAAGCGCACTGTTTCTTTGCCATCAGCAAATATCTGTGAAGTATGCTGGCAAAATGTCTCATCCCCCTCTAGTGCTGGTTCAAATAACAATAGTAGATGGTTATTCGCTATCCTTACTCTGTAAGATCAAGTGGCAGAGGTCACTGCAGTGGATCTGAAGGTTCCAGCCCTGCTGATGATCCACATGTGATGACATTTGTTTTTTCAGTTTGCTGTTTTTTAAAACCTAGGAAATCTCTCTCTCACACGCACGCGATTAAGGTTGCAAAGTAAAGCACTTAAAAGTTAGAAAATGCCTTAATTTGGACCCCTTGTGGATATGCGTTATGATAGTCTTTAATTACAGATTCACATACTATTTTTTTCCATAGGACCCTATGCAAACTAAATAGGAACTTTGAGGTGTTAAGAGACATCTATGTAACAGTACACAGCAGTAGTTCAGGACAGGAAGTGAAGATGATTGTATCTAATTGATATTTCAAGAATGGAGAATGTAACTCACCTTTTGAAATTTTGTCAGGACTCTGGGGTTGACACTTCTGTGACTTATGCTTGAAAATCTCATATGCAGCATCTTTGCATTTACTGTCCTACTGATATTTATCTTTCAAGGTGGTTTTCAGGTGGTTCCAGCTTTCAGTAAGTGGATGAAGAGAGACTGCATCTGATGGAGTTCTCCTTTAAACCAATTTTAAAATAGCTTCTCCAGTGTGTCCATAAATTGTACTTCATCTGGAGCATGTCTTGGGGAAGGGGGTGGGGAATCCTTCAAAGTCTTTTGAAGAACAGAATAGTCCCTCATTTTCTTCTGCTTGTATTTCAGCTCCAGGGAGGCCCAGGGTCAGCAGGAGAAGTTGAAAGAGGAACATCGACACAGAGCAAAGGTCTGAGCTTAGGAAGGGTAGTGCTATTACAAGGAAGGGTGATTGGCCTGTGTTTGGAAGCTAGGACTTGCACAGATTTAACTGCTTTAGTGATGCCTAGCATAACACTTATGTAGAGTGAAAATGTACTTTGCAGGGCTGCCCTACATACTTGCTACACCCCCCATCGGAATGCAGATATTCCAGTGAAATGTTCATCATTAAGGACCTTCTGCTATATTGCAGGAATAGAAGCAGTTACATTTCACTCATGGCTGAATCATAGTTGAAATGAAAGGTAGTTTGCCACTTACCTCAGATTGACCAGGGCTTTAGCCCTTCATATATAATTATTGAAGACAATGTCCATAGCCACTGAGGCATTGTAACCCAACTTGTCAGGAGATGTTGTCCACCCTTCACTTTTGTTCTGTGGTAGTAAACCTTTTAGTTCAATGTATAAACAGAGAAGTGTACTATTCTTGTGTGTCCTGATCAGATTTTTTCAAAATTCTTTTTAAAAATAGATTTAAAATTGAAATTACTACTATTTATGGCTTAAATTTACTATAATCTATTAAAAACCATTTAAAGTAAAATAAATAATATTAAGCAGTATGTGTTTTGCTGTAAAATCATAGAAATGTAGGGCTGGAAGGGACCTTGATAAGTCATCTTGCAATGAGGAAAGACCAAGTATACCTAAGACCATTCCTGACAGGTGTTTATCCAACCTGTTCTTAAAAACCTCCAATGATGAGGATTCCACAACCTCCCTTGGAAGACTATTCCAGTACTTAAACTATCCTTATACTTAAAAAAAAAAAAAAAAAAAAAAAAAATCCTAATGTATAATCTACATCTTCCTTGCTAGAGATTAAGCCCATTACTACTTGTCCTACCTTCAGTGGAGGTGAACAATTGATCGCCATCCTCTTTATAACCGTCCTTAACTTATTTGAAGACTTACCAGGTCTCCCCTCAGCCTTCTTTTCTCAAGACTAAATATGACCAGGTTTTTTAGCCTTTCCTCACAGGTCAGATTTTTTTAAACCTTTTTTTCATTTTTTTTTTTTTTTTTTTTTTTACTCTCCTTTGGACTCTTCAGTTTGTCCACATATTTCTTAAAGTGCGGTGCTCAGAACTGGATACAGCACTCCAGCTGACGCCTCACCAGTGCAGAGTACAGCAGGACAATTACCTCTTGTCTCTTACATATGAGGCTTCTTTTAATACACCCCAGAATTATATTAGCCTTTTTCACAACTGCATCACATTGTTAACTCCTATTCAATTTGTGATCCACTGTAACTTCCAGATCCTCTTCTGGAGTACCACTGCCTAGCCAATTATTACCCATTTTGTAGTTGTGCATTTGATTTTTTTCCTTCCTAAGTGAAATACTATGCACTTGTCCTTACTCAGTTTCATATTCTTTATTTCAGACCAATGCTCCAAAATAGCCTCCGAGCTGGTGGGGAATTTTTCAAGAAAACATTTTTTGTTGGAAAATGCTGATTTGTCAGACCTGAAACTTTTTTCAGGAAAGTTCAGTGAAACGTTCATCGGGAAGACTTCTGAGGTGCAGATAGGAGAGAGGCATAGGGAAAGTCTGTCTGTCTGACTTGTTAGCCCAGTGGTTAGGGATTCACAGATTCAAGTCCCTGTCTCCCCCACATTGCAGATGAGTGGTCTAACCACTAGGTTACTGAATCAGTTTCAGTCTCTCTCTCTCTGGCCAATGAATATTTTATACAAAGTGGAACAGCTTCAACAGGAGAGGTTGAGAGAGACCCATTCCTCCAATAGCAAAGAGCCTGGTGGTTAGGGAACTCACCTGGGATGAGGGAGACCTAACCACTGAGCTATTGGCTATTCTGCGGTGGGTGTCTCCAGTTTTCTACAAAAAAATTGGAAAGCTCCCTGTTTCATCCTGACGTGGAAGGGAAAAACTTTTTAAATCTTTTCTTTTTTTTTTTTTTCCCCCCGCCCTTCAGGACAGGAAAACCATTTCCTACCCAGCTGCAGTACTGATAACTACCTGCAGTTTGATTTGTGAACCTCAAGGCTGATGATCAGGAACTTGAATATGCTTTTGCTTTTTGTGCATGCTGCTGGTCCCTTTGTTGCCAAACAGTCTGAGATACCAGCTGGAACTGTCGTGTCCCAACATGTATTGCTTGGCAGCAGTCAATGTATATTATGGGCCGGCAGGATTTGTCTTTCCTTTGGATGCTGCTAAAACCTTTCTTTCTAGATAGGGAGCATATTTGGACTGAATTCTTCAAACTCTCCCTGAGACTGTTGCTGCCTCCAGAAACATTGAGTCCTATGGTAACAGCAGCAGTATGCTGTAGTTTGGCTCATGCTGTTAAAGGCTCTGTAGAATTTCTGCAGTGGGGATTTAAACCAGGGCCAGCAAGAGGAGTGGGGTGACTGGAATGTAGTTTTTAACCAGATTTTCCTGAGCATCTTTGCTTGTGGGTAGCATGCAGGAACTGTGTAGATAGTGTTGTGAGAAAAGCTTTATCTACGTAGCTTAGCTTTACACAGTCACTCCCTCCTCTCTCCAGATTTTAAACCTGAAACTTCGTGAAGCAGAACAGCAGAGGCAGCGTCAGGAGGAGTTGGAGCGTCTGCGCAAGGAAGAAGGCCAGGAAAGGTTGCGTCGTCTCTATTCCATCCAGGAAGAGGTGCTGCAGCTTAACCAGCAGATTGACCCCAACTACAGACATAAAGACTTGCCAAGGATAGATCTCTCAGGGTTCAGTAACCGTGGCAACCAGATCTGCGGGCTCGTGTCAGGGCTCATTCGCACCACTAGTGAGGTAATGAGGTTCTAGGTTTCCTTTTAAATTAGCCTCTCATTCCTTGAAAGGAGACACTAAGGGTAGGTCTATACTTACCTCCGGGTCCGGCGGTAAGCAATCGATCTTCTGGGATCGATTTATCGCTTCTTGTCTAGACGCGATGGATCGATCCCGGAAGTGCTCACCGTTGACACCGGTACTCCTGCTCCGCGAGAGGAGTACACGGAGTCGACAGGGGAGCCTGCCTGCTGCGTCTGGACCCGCGGTAAGTTCGAACTAAGATACTTCGACTTCAGCTACATTATTCACGTAGCTGAAGTTGCGTATCTTAGTTTGAAGTGGGGGGTTAGTGTGGACCAGCCCTAAGTCAGCTAGTCGAGGGGCACTTTGAGATATTATGTTGTCACAGAAGAGCTTGTAGGTGCAGTTCTTGAAAGAGAGAGAATCTTTTTTCAATTCACTTTAGATGCTCCCTTGAAAAAGGCTTATTTACATTTATGGGGATTTTTACTGGAGAAGTGATACTTGATGTTAAATATACTGTAAAATGTTAACGTGTTTAGTACGTTCCAGCATTCACAAGCTTTCCTATAGCATCTAGGTTTTCTCACAAAACTACTCTTCTCTGTATGAAAGGTGGGAGACAGAGTAAACCAATGACACACTTCTAAAATTTGGCATGGGCTGGGCTAGTTCTCAATTCCAGTCTATCATAAATGTCTTGTAACTTCAGCTTTAGCTGGCATTTGAAATAGCCCTCTTCCCAGTGGGGTTAAAGGGAAATGGATATTCAGAGTACATGGACTTGCGTCTCTAGCATGATCCCTTTTTGTTGTGTTACCCAACCCTGTTAATGGAACTAATGTATTGAGAGTCTTGTCTGGCCCCTTCACTAGATTCTGTGTCTGTTTTGGGTTTGCAAAGGTGGTTATTTTTCCTTAGTTATAATAAGTAAGATGGTGTTAAACTAATGCCACTTATTTTGCTGCTTTGCAGTGGATCCCTTTCTGTTTCTAGAGCTTGACTGTAGAAGTGTAAGTAGAAGTCTTCAGTAATTGGTATACACAGTGTAGGAGGCGGAAATTCTGCCTTGTCCGTTGTGTACCAGGAAGTGACTAAAGGCCACAAACTTGCTTCTCTTGACTGGTGTTGTGAATTAATCACTGGTTCTGGAGGAGGCAGTCTGGGCTTTCTAGTGGAATGGTGCTGCCATTGCATGTTGGGGATAGTAGGCAGCATGTGTGTTAGGTTCACAGCTTCTACACAAAGTATGTAGGTGCTATTCTTGGGGCAGCCTGCCCTCAATTGGTCTTTTGGTAGGGGGAACTTTAATTTGCCTTTTCCTTGTTTCCTGGTAGAGAGGTTTCCCTACTCAGGTAGATGTAGCCAACACTGAGCGAGCACTGCAGGAAATGCGAGGGTTAATATCTAGCATGCAACAAGAAATTGCCACAGCTTTGGAAGAGAAAAGGAAGCGGGATGAAGAAGAGGAGAGAGAGAGGCAGAAGGAGTTACAGAAACAAGAGCAGCTGAAGGCCCAGACTCCAGTCCCTGCACAACATCCGCGGGGAAAAGAGCAGAAGGAAGGTAGGTCCAGCACCAGTGAGACCTACCTTACTTTACTGAACTCCACTGAGCTGCCAGGCTAAACACTGGTTCAGAAATGCACAGGCTGGGGGAGCATCACTATGGATAGACTTCAGGTCAAGTAGAGCTAATGTGGGTACAGGATTCCTGGCAGAAAGCTTCATTGACACTGAAATTGATGTTTCATAAACTGGTTATGTTAACTGAAGCAAAACCAGTCATTTTTGGACAATACACATCATGCTGGGACAGGCGGGACACAGACCGTTAATAGAGTAGGGGAGAACCTTGTAGGACAATGTGTGCTGGGTTACATGCATGGATTATTAAAGGGAGCCATTTCTAATTCCTCACATCTGCTACCACATGCATCTAGAAAGGCCTCTAGAATGGCTTACTGTTTGGCTGTAATTGAAGTTCAAAAAATCCAGGCACGGGGGCTATCAGTCTTCAAAGGGTGGACTTTCGTACAATTTGCAAAGCCTTAGTCGGGTATAATGGACTTTCTAAATTTGGTTCTGAAGAACAACAGCTGCTCAGAACTTCTGAGTCTTGACAATTTTTGTAGAACATTAGAACTTCTGATGTTTTTATTGTGGTAATAGTTTGTTTTCCTGTGACTGCTTTTCTTGGCTAGTATTAGGACTTCAAGTTAAGGCAGAAGAGAGCACAATGCAGTGGTACCAGCAATTGCAGGATGCCTCTGACCAGTGTGTCGCTTCCTTTAGTGGATTGACTGACTGCAAAGACAATCAGGTATGGCTACTTTGCAAATCCAAATGATCAATATTGTTAGGAAAACTCTCTCCCTCCCTCCCCTGTCTTTCTACTGTCTAATACTTATCTTGAGTGGGATGTAAAGCAGCCTTCAGAATGGTCCTGAAAACTTACTAGTCCACATGCAAAACCTACTCATCCGCCTTTTAACAAGATTATGATGAAAGAAATGTTTTATTCACCTGTCAAAAATAATCCCTTTCTTTAAGAGGGCGAGTCAAAATTTTGAAAGTCTGCTGTAAAGCAGATTTTTGGCCTGTGTATATTGTAATCTGGCTTAAACCCAAAAAAGTGAGTAACTTGGAGTTGGGGCTGCCAGGAAGTCCTTAAACAGTAGCTAATGCCACAAAAGACTTTGAAAAACATTCCTTTAAATAACCCTGTTTCTGCATCTCTTCTCTCATTTCTGGTGAGAAAATGGTTGTCCTTTTTTTAATTCAACTTGTGCCTCTCACATCACATATGTAAATTGTAAATTTCCACAGCAAGCAATATTCCTTAATGGATTATAATAACTTCAGGTGTGGGAGGAGTATTGACAGATTACATTGATTCAATGAAGCTTTTAGGTTTCAATGAAGCTGAAACCTTGAGACAGTAAAATGTTAAGCAGCAGCTACTGTGCTTTCACAGGAATTTATTTTTATTAACACTTCTCTGTTATAGTACTTTTTTAAACTACTGCAGGAAAAGGTCGGGCTGCCTTAAGGACTGAGCACCTATCCAATTTCCAATTAAAGAATGCTGTAGCAGAGCAAAACCTAGACACTGGAGACTTGATCCTGCCCTCCCAATGCATCACATACACTTGTTTTCTATCTTGGAAAATCAGATATTTCATGCTCAGGCTTTTCAAGATGCACAGCAATGACTGTGGCAGACTGACGTGTGATCAAGTCCTAATTGCATATCTTCCTTTCATCTTCAAGGAGGCTCCATTAAGCATTAAAACTTTTTTGTGTAGGAGACTGGCATGTTGCTGTCTCAAAAGGAGTTCTTCGTTTATTAGTCTGAAGCTGTTCCATGTACAGTTCATCCTCTGTTGTATGTTCCTGGGGTGGAGCTTGATCAGCATTTTGGGCCCAATCCTGCAAGGACCTGAATGCCTCCTTTGTGTGTGAGTGCTCTTAACTCCTATTAAAATCAGTGGGCGTTAGTGCTGAATGCATTCTTGTAGGATTGGGCCACTCCTGAGAAGTGTCTTCCCTGTGATGATCTGCCTCTTTGGGCTTGATCAGGTCTCTTGTCTGAAGTGATTTTTAACAGCTTTTTACAATCTTCTACAGGTGAAGAATATCAGAATGGATCTCCAGAAAGCAGCCAGCATCCCAGTGAGCCAGATTTCTTCCATAGCAGGTCAGGAAAATGCCGAGAATAATCCCAGCTGAGATGCCGTTAACCTCTAAATATCTGAGGGGAACACCAAGCCTGCCCTGTATCTGCATTCCTATTACATTGGAGAGCTAATGTGCATGGAGTCCCGATCTTTGCTATCTGAACTTTTACTTGCAGTTGGCAGGGTATTTTCTGCAGTTGGGAGGGATCTCATTGATTTTTAGCACAATTCAGTTCTAGTGACCAGATTTAGAAATATTAACAGTGGATGGGGGCCTAAGAACTCTTACCCGCTCCCTTCAGAATCTGATGCTAGCTTTGCTGAGGCTGATGTGGTTTGGTTGAGGCTTGCTTGTTGGCAACTTCCTAATATTCTGTCTCTCCATGCACTATTGATGATATATTCACAGGCTCTCAGCTAAGAGAGATATTTGACAAAATCAATAACCTTCTCTCTGGAAAGTCTGTTCAGTCTGGAGGGCGAACTGTGTCGGTGACTCAACATCCACAGGGTCTGGATTTTGTTTATTACAAACTGGCGGAGAAATTTGTGGTGAGGACACCTTATCTTATTGGGGTGGTGAGGGTAGCCAAAGCTTCTGGAGCTTCTCTGTGGTGATGACCTGTGTCTTTAACTATTGAAAACAAAACTCTTAGGAACTTATCACCTGCCAGGCTATGCTCACACTGATTAGAAAAAAGGGGGATATATTTTTTGGTCCAGGGAAAAGAGGAGCCTTGCTTTCTTCTTTATGCACTTGCTCGTATCTTATGGAAGGAGGCAAGGCCCCTTTGGCTCCTCAACTTACTCCCTACGCACCTTTTTTTTATTTTTTTAAAACAGAGGTGTGTGCAGTACCAGTGGAATGTAGGGTGATATTTAGCATATCATATAGCACAAACCTATGCACATGCTCAAAATACGCTATTGAAAACCTTTCAACTTGGCAAAACTTGAAACAAGAATTCACTGGGGCACTGAAACACACATCTGCAGTCTAGGGACTATGCCCTTGCCAAGTTTCCAACACTTCCTATTGAGGGGCTATAGCTGTTCAAATTAAGCTGCCCTTTTTTTTATAGGGAGTGTTTTTTCTACTCTCCATTCTCAAATGGCTTTAACTGCATTTGCTGAAGATTTCAATAAATCAGTAACCCTTGCTTTTGTGCTGATCACAAATGTGCAGAATTCTAGCTCAAAGGGTAAACTTGGTTAAATTATAAGCATCTGAAAATGGTCCTTTAGAATGAAAATACTTGTGTAACCTTAACTATAGGCTTTTGTAAATACTGCCCCTAATCACTTACTCATTTTCTTTATCCTGAGAAGAAGGGTTTATGGGCCTCTGTCTCTTTCTGGCAAAGACATGTAGATTGTATTGTCCTCCCATATTGGGTAGCTGCATGTCCGTGGAACGTATTAGGAGCCTTCAGTAAAGGATATATGTAAACTTAAAAAATAAATTAAAATGTTGTCTTTGAGCATTAACTTGAAAGGCGGGTGTATCTTTAATGTTTTCAGAAACAAGGAGAAGAGGAAGTGGCTTCTCACCATGAGGCAGCTTTCCCAATTGCTGTGGTGGCTTCAGGAATCTGGGAATTGCACCCCAGGGTGGGAGACCTCATTTTAGCTCACCTGCACAAAAAGTGCCCCTACTCTGTACCATTTTATCCTGCGTTCAAGGAGGGGACTCCCATAGAAGAGTATCAGAGGTAACTTCTCCATATAAAGGGGCTTCTTTTGGAGCTCTGTAAGGGCTGAGATTAGTGGCCGGTGGAGAAACTGAAGAAATACATGTTTTCTTACATTAACCCTCTTTTGACCGTGTCTCTTCCCACCCGCCCCACCCGCCTTCCTCAAAGGATAATTTACTGATCTAGTTTTGAAGTGTCCAGTACAGAATCCAAAGATCGATGAATAGAACCTTATTGCTTTACATTGATGTTTGCGATTACTTGGAAATCTGAGATCAGGCATGTCTAGAAGCAGCGTCACTGGTTTGTCTGCTGTTTAAGTGGATGCTATCGCCACTAAAATACCTCCACCCTACAAAAAATGGTGTTTCAACCATGACTGTCAAACAATTTACAAAAAAGTAATCGGGATTAAACACGAGATTAAAAAAAATCACGATTAATCAGTCTTAATCACACTGTTAATAGAATCCCATTTATTTAAATATTTTTGGATGTTTTCTACATTTTTAAACATTGATTTAAATTTCAACACAGAATACAAAGCATATAGTGATCACTTCATATTTTTTATTACAAATATTTGCACTGTAAATTAGAAACAAAAGAAATAGTATTTTTTAAGGTTGTCAATTGTAGTTAATTCACGTGATTAACTCAAAAAATTAATTGCGATTAATCAGTTTTAATCGTACTGTTAAACAAAAGAATACCAATTGAAATTTATTAAATATTGAGGATGTTTTTCTACATTTTCATATATATTGTATTGTGTTGTAATTGAAATCCAAGGGTATATTATTTTTGATTATAAATATTTGCACTGTAAACATAAACAAAAGAAATAGTATTTTTCAGTTCACCTGATACAAGTACTGTCATGCAATTTCTTTGTTGTGAAAGTGCAATTTATAAATGTAGATTTTTTTTGTTACATTGTTTTGTTTTTGAGTGCAGTTATGTATAACTTCAGAGCCTACAAGTCCACTCAGTCCTACTTCTTGTTCAGCCAATCGCTAAGACAAACAAGTTTGTTTACATTTATGGGAGATAATGCTGTCCGCTTCTGACTTACAATGTCTCTGAAAGTGATAAGCATTCACATGGCACTGTTGTAACCAGCCTTGCAAGGTATTTATGTGCCAAATATGCTAAACATTCATATGCCCCTTTATGCTGTTCAGACTTTCAGTTGTCACCGCTGTATCTTATAGCACCTTACTGATGAGCGAACCTAGGGCCAGACTTTTAGCATAGTTGCTTATCCAACTTTTTATTTATTTTGCTGGTGAAGGGATATATGTTTATCAATTAACCTGTTTTGGTGTATTAATATTAGAATATCTTTCTTCTAATACACAGGATACTTGGTTATCAAGTTAAGGATTCCAAGGTCGAGCAGCAGGATAATTTCCTTAAACGGATGTCTGGAATGATCCGTCTTTATGCTGCTATCATTCAACTACGGTGGCCTTATGGAAACAAACAAGTGGTATGTAAATAGCGCTTTAAAAATGTTATATTACAACACTAGCTCTTGGGATAGGAACTGCATTGACTAAACTGATTTAAAATATGGTTTAAAACTGATCCAGTCAGAGCTTAAACCAGTCATTGTGAATAGAGAGAAACTATGTTTAAAGGGACTGTCAACCTGATTTTTTTTTTTTTAAATTGACTAATTTAAAACAGTTCCAGCTTTTGATGAATTGTATTTTAAATAGTATGTCTTGAAATTGTTCTTAAAAATTCCTTTAAAAGTACAAAGTAATGGTTTGTCTGCATGTTTATAATGGTCTCTTTATCAGAAAATATTCTGAAAATGCACAAAGTACTGTTCCAAAATAACTGTCCCTTGGAGAGCAAGTGGAACTGGAGAAAAATCTGGTAATGTTTTTGGTGGCAATATTTTGCAAGATTATCAATCATGCAGTGAGTAGCTTTCTTGTTCCTTTAGATTCACCCTCATGGGCTGGGCCATGGATGGCGCTGGCTGGCTCAAATGTTGAACATGGAGCCTCTCTCTGATGTGACAGCTACACTTCTTTTTGATTTCTTAGAGGTAAGTGATGTGACCTGGCATGAGCCTCACTAGCAAAATAAATAAGTTGGATGAGCAACTAGGCTAAAAATCTGTCCCTGGTCGTCTCATCAATAATGTGCTATAAGACACAGTGGTGACATTACTATATAAGATTAGCATGTTCAGATGCTGCTGGCTGAAGCCATGACCGTTCTTTATAAATGGCCCGAGTGTCGCCCCTCCTCTACCCCTCCCCACGCTCTTGAAAGGAGGCTTATGTATATTGTCAGAGACCCTTGCTAGATGCAGTCCTTAATTCCCTCCGTGATATGATTTCAGTTTTATCTGTTTAAAAAGCTGGACTCCCACAGTGCAGTGTTTGGCTTTTTATTACACTTGGCAGTAGCTTAGCAGCTGAGGCAGTTCACATGAAGCTCATCAATATTTTTAATTCCTTATTTTTATTCTTCATATACTTGGCAAACCCAAACTTAATTAGACCTGGCACTGGCTGGTATAATACAGTGCAGAACGTTTTATGCCATATGGCCATCCTAACTAAATTGCTTCACAGAACAGGTGGGCTTTTACAGCAAAAAAGGGAGAGAGCTTGGTGTGCATTAATTGAGAGACTGATCCTAGGATACGAAGCTACGTAAATAAGGCACCAAACTGGTAATGGGTGAAGACCAAGTTGAGGCAGTAAAGAAGCATGGATGGCGTATAGACAGCAAGAGAAGTTCTGTAGATAAGGGTGGAAGTCTGTAGAGCCTTGAAAGTGGAGCAGAGAACTTCATGCAGAAGAAGGTGGAAGCTACCATAGAGATGCAAGACAGTGACAGCAGGGAGGTATAGTCAGAGTGGCCAAAAAAAGGTGGTCTTGATAGTTCCATTTTGAATGGGCTCCATGGGGAGAGCTGAAAAGCTGCTATAATAGTCAAAGTGGGACATGACCAGAGAATGGACTGGCAAAATGGGTAAGGAAGAGAATTATTTTGGGGAGATATTGTTGAACAGGAAGAAGATCTCAAAGGTGGCACCATGGACTGTGCATGGGTGAATAATGAGGCAACAAGGTGGTGTTGATAATGATGATGGGGTGGGAAAGAGAATGTGCTGAGCTTCCTTAACTTGGAATATATTGCATTGAAATACAGGAATATGAACAAATATAATAGAGAATAAAACTCTGCAAATTGGGGTAAATGCTTGCAGAAATTGTGTCACTGGTGATGGGCACTTCATTCCCTGACACTGTAGAAATTGAGATGTTTCTTTTTGGGTTCTAATGGATTTGGAGACTTCTCTTGTTCTGTGGCAATCCAGATGAATTTCTGGAGTGTGATTCACGATGCAGATGGCCAGCAGTGTTCAAACTATACTGCCTGAGTTCTTGAGGAGTTTGTATTGTACAAATTTGTAAGAGTCCTCTCTCAATTACAAGGCCCAGTTTTGAAATCTGATCTGTTACCCTTATGGTTTTGTGTACCAGGTGTGTGGCAATGCGCTCATGAAACACTACCAGGTCCAGTTCTGGAAGATGCTGCTACTTATCAGAGAAGACTATTTTCACAGGTATGACCTCTCTCTCTCTCTCTCATATATAAAAACCTTATACAAAGAAACTTCTGTGGTTTTTTTCGGAATTAGGAGCATTTCCTTTTAGATCTATGTCCATTAGTGTTCCTGACAGTTGTTTCATCCTCCTCCACTCCAGATCTGTCATGAGCTCTCCCTCATGTAAATAACACAAGGCTGTTTTTCTGTTTGTGTTTTGGAGCTCACCCCCTTTATTCTCCCTGCAGGATTGAAGCAATCACCATCTCTGGACAGATGGGGTCTTTAATGCGGCTTAAGCAATTCTTGGAGGTAAAGCATTCTCTTTAAATTCTTGAAAGTCTCTCTATTTTTTCCCTTTCTTAAAGAGGTATTGTTCAGTCAACAAATCCCATGCTGCCTTCTGATTCCCAAAAGGTCCATGATTATGACTTTTTGATGCATTCTCTGTTCTTATATGGCTTCTTCGTTACTGAGTATGTTCAGTCTTCTTGATGGTTATGACTCCAAAACATCTCCCTTCTCAGCTGCCCCTCTGTCCCCCCCCAAAAAAGTTGTAATGGATGTGATTCTCGGTGGAAATTCTTTCAGTTATAAATGGATTACTGATACTGCAGTGAGAGATCATCTCCAGGTTCAAGATCTATGGCTCCACTAATTCATTGTATTTCATAGCAACTATCTTTCTTCAGACACGTGCATGTTCACATAGTGTCTTCTGTACAGACTAGATACCATATGAGCAAATACGTTTAATAACTGGTAATCTCCTTCAGAGTAGACTTTTGAACTAGGGTTCACACAACTGCATTTAGGCATCCTTTTGAAGAAATATTTTGCTAAGATGTAAAATATACTTTATTTTGAAAGTGTCTTGCAAATATTTATTAGTTTTAATAAATATGAAGCTAGGAGACACAGGAGTTTGTGCTTTTCTTACTTAAAAACAAAGGAGCACTCAAGGACGAAAAGGCCATTGCGGAGAAACTAAATGAATTCTTTGCATAGGTCTTCACGGCTGAGGATGTGAGGGAGATTCCCAAACCGAGCCATTCTTTTTAGGTGACAGATCTGAGGAACTGTCCCAGATTGAGGTGTCATTAGAGGAGGTTTTGGAAGAAATTGATAAACTAAACAGTAATAAGTCACCAAGACCAGATGGTATTCACCCAAGAGTTCTGAAGAAACTCATGTGAAATTAACGGTAGTCTGTAACCTATCATTTTAAATCCTCTTCTGCACTAGATGACTGGAGGATAGCCAATGTGACGCCAATTGTTAAAAAGGACTTCAGAGGTGATCCCGTCAATTACAGACTTGTAAGCCTGACTTCAGTACCAGGCAAACTGGTTGAAACTATAATAAAGAACAATATTGTCAGACATACAGATGATCATAATTTGTTGAGGAAGAGTCAACATGGTTTTAGTAAAGGGAAATTATGCCTCACCAATCTACTAGAATTCTTTGAGGAGGTCAACAAGCATGTGGACAAGGGGGATCCAGTGGATATAGTGTACTTAGATTTTCAGAAAGCCTTTGACAAGGTCCCTCACCAAAGGCTCTTAAGCAAAGTAAGCTGTCATGGGATAAGAGGAAAGGTCCTCTCATGGATTGGTAACTGGTTAAAAGATAGGAAACAAAGTGTAGGAATAAATGGTCAGTTTTCAGAATGGAGAGAAATAAATAATGGTGTCTCCTAAGGGTCTGTACTGGGACCAGTCCTATTCAACGTATTCATAAATGATCTGGAAAAAGGGGTAAACAATGAGGTGGCAAAATTTGCAGATGATACAAAACTACTCAAGATAGTTAAGTCCCAGGCAGACTGGGAAGAGCTACAAAAGGATCTCTCAAAACTGGGTGACTGGGCAACAAAATGGCAGATGAAATTCAGTGTTGAGAAATGCAAAGTAATGCACATTGGAAAACAATCCCAACTATACATATAAAATAATGGGGTCTAAATTAGCTATTACCACTCAAGAAAGATCTTTGAGTCATTGTGGATAGTTCTCTGAAAATATCCACTCAATGTGCTGCGCCAGTCAAAAAAGCAAGCAGAATGTTGGGAATCATTAAGAAAGGGATAGATAATAAGGCAGAAAATATCATATTGCCTCTATATAAATCGATGGTATGCCCATATCTTGAATACTGCATGCAGATGTGGTCGTCCCATCTCAAAAAAGATATATTGGAATTGGAAAAGGTTCAGAAAAGGGCAACAAAAATGATTAGGGATATGGAACTGCTTCTGTATGAGGAGAGATTAATAAGACTAAGACTTTTCAGTATGGAAAAGAGACGGCTAAGGGGGGATATGATTGAGGTCTATAAAATCATGACTGGTGTGGAGAAAGTAAATAGGGAAGTGTTATTTACTCCTCAGAACAAAAGAACTAGGGGTCACCAAATGAAATTAATAGGCAGCAGGTTTAAAACAAACAAAAGGAAGTATTTCTTCACACAACGCACAGTCAACCTGTGGAACTCTTTGCCAGAGGATGTTGTGAAGGCCAAGACTATAACAGGGTTCCAAAAAGAACTAGATAAATTCATGGAGGATAGTTCCATCAATGGCTATTAGCCAGGATGGGCAGGGATGGTGTCCCTAGCCTCTGTTTGCCAGAAGCTGGGGATGAGAGACAGGGAATGGATCACTTGACGATTACTTGTTTGTTCCCTCTGGGGCACTTGGCATTGGCCACTGTCTGAAGACAGGATACTGGGCTAGATGGACCTTTGGTTTGACCCAGTATGGCCATTCTTATGTTGCTATCAACTCTAAAAGTTAACCTTTAGGAATGGATACAGAAAGAGTTTCTCAGACACAAATGTTGTGAAAATAAATATTTCTTAAATTGGAGATGGGTTCCTTGCTAGATTCTTGGGTGCTTCTATGTCTGTGGGTTCATTCAAAAATATTTTTTTTCTCTTAACTTGAAATGTCATTTCTTTAATTTAATATATAAACCAAGTAAATGAAAGAGTATCAATAAGAAAAAACAGCAAATGTGAAATATGTTGAAGGCTTGTTACAGGTTGTTCAAAATGTCCCCCCCCGCCCCATTGACCCTGGGCCTGCTGCTGGTGGGCTCCAGGCTCTGCCTTTTCCTTGGGGATGCTGTGTGATGTCAGGATGACGCCACTGCTTGTTACCGTGGAGACAGGTGTGACATCACTCACAGGGCTATGACAGAGGCTAGGTTTTGGTTACACTTCTTCAAGCTGCAGGGGCCCTAGGGACCCCCGAGATCTCTGGCTCTGACAGGTGCTGGAGCCCATTGCATTGTGCTCCTTCCCTGCTCTCTGCCCCTGACTGCTGGGGAGAGGCCTCGGCTGCCACAGCCCCACTGGACTGCAGAGAATTCATTCCCAGGGGTGTGGCTGGTGAGTCTCGCCCATGTACTCGTGGTCCAAGTGATCGCCCTCTTGGGGGTCGGGAAGGGATTTTTCCCCGGGTCAGATTGGCAGAGACAATGGGGGTTTTTCCTCTGCAGCATGGGGCCCATCTCACACGGTGGTTTGAACTGGAGTAAAAGGTGGATTCTCTGTAACTTGAAGTCTTTAAATCAAGATTCAAGGACTTCAGTATCTCAGCCAGAGGTTAGGGGTCTAATACAGGA
The DNA here is from genome assembly GCF_013100865.1 of Trachemys scripta elegans. Taxonomy (NCBI): domain Eukaryota; kingdom Metazoa; phylum Chordata; order Testudines; family Emydidae; genus Trachemys; species Trachemys scripta. The sequence goes on from NC_048314.1 coordinate 13,549,315, forward strand.
GTGGGTGGGTGACATCCTGTGGCCTTCAATGTGCAGAGGTCAGACTTAGATGATCACAATGGTCCCTTCTGGCCTCAAAATCTGTGTGTCTGAGTCTAAAATCATTAAAACTATTGGGTTATTTAGAGGTCTTGTGCATTCAGTATTCCTGTTTTTTACACCGTTAATTTTCTCTGTTTAATGAGTAGAACATGGATCTAGGCCCTTATTGATTTGTTTACATTCAGTGGTCAATTTGAGGCAGCCAAATTTGGTCAAAGACTTGTATCTGTTTTCTTGCTTTTACACCAGGCTTTTTCAGTGGAAGAGTTTCCTATATAACTTGAGTCCTGTTGAGTGCAGATATTTCCATAATGTAGCCAATCTCTTTTGATTGTTTGGAATTGCTTGCATTGGTTCTAAAATGACTGGGTTTTTGGTTTTGTTTTGTTTTTTCCTAGAAATGTTTGCAGCGGAAGGAAATTCCTTTACCAAAGGGTTACCTGCCTTCTTCCTTCTGGAGGTCATAAGTCGGTTCATTCCCATTTTCATCTTCACAAGAGTTCAGAGAATTTCCTGACCTTCTTATTACATTCAGGAACAAGAATACATAGAAATGTAAATCTTACATTTGTATTTACATTGATGCTGTGGATATTTTCAACTGAAACATTTTTACCCATCTTTGATCCTATTTTATGTTGAACAGAATTTGGAGCTTCAGTAGCTAATTTATCTCATGTAACTTATTTTGCAAATTATTTTAAGTCATCTGTTTGCATTTGATTAGCTTTACGGACTCTATTGTGCAGTGTATTATGGAATATGAGAGGCTCCTTCACATCTTGAACAAGTACAGTGAATAAGTGTCAAGTGCATAAACTTGTCTAAATGCTCCATTAGACTTCAGGGTTTACTTACAGTAAGCAATGGCTTTCAGGTGGGAATTTTGCTCTGAATTGATCAATCTGTCAGTTTTACATAAAACTGCAAATAGAAATACCTCAGTACTTTAGTCATATTAAGGTCTAAATGTAAGAAATCCTTCTGTAAAACTTTATTTTTGCATTTTATGTGATTAGGTATTTTAAAATTGTTTCATTGTTAACAGCATTGGAGCCCATAGGAAAATTCATTTTGTATCTGACTGCCTAAAAATCCAAAGCAGCAAAAGAGAGGTGGTTATGTTAACAAAGCTGATTTGATGTTGGTCAAATGTCACTTTGGTCTTTTAGGGACAGCATTGATCTCTTCATCTTTCCCCAGGGAAGGCCTTAAAATCACCAGCTCTTTCATTTTAACTTGGAAATTCTGATTTTTCCTACTGACGCAGCATTCCTTATTTACCTGGGTTAGACTTGATTTTACAGCTACATAGGCAATATGATGGCTGCTGAAGAACAGCTTGCTGCTTTTCGTTTTGGGGATTTTTTTAAAGGCTTTGCATGTGTGTAATATCTTTACTGTGAGGTTCATGAAACTAGAAGGAACTGTGCATCCATGATCCGCCACATGAAATCTAGCTTAGAATTGGTCTGACTCCCCCCACCCCCCAAAAAAAAGGCAGGTGGAAGGGCACTTAACAGCTTTATGTCGTCTTCAGTACTGATATTGTGCTATCACATGAAGAAATTAGAAGATACAGTCCCCTTGGCTTGTCTAAAGATGAACTGAACTGTGGTATTGACCTTTGTAGAAAAAAGCCTTTATGACCTGGGCAGACATGGATTGTTAGTTTTACTGCAGTTTGTGTATAAAGTACTGTAATAGTTTTGTACTAAGATAGTGTAATGGTGAATTATTCTAAGAATGGTTCATTCTAGAATCTTATTTGAAAAAATGTTAAGTTTTTAAGACTCTTTTTAACCTAAAGCTGATGCAGTTTACTTCTCTCTCTGTGTGCCTGTGATGGTGCCAAGTAAGTTTCTGGGAATCCCTAATGGGTGTCTGTACCAATATGTTATGGGAGGTCAGATTGGGAGGTGATTTTTGACAGTTAGTGGAGTGCATCTGCCTGAGAGGCCATTGAAGAGGTAGCAGTTACGTGCTATATGTTAATATTTCTTCCATTTCTAGTGGACAGGAGCCCATATTGCAACTGGATCGCTAATTGACAGTCTTGGCAGAAAGAGATTTAATATGAAAATTTAAAATTACATTTCTAACCCAGGTGGTGGCTTAATCATAAATGGGGGAGGGGGAAGGGGGAGGCATTGTGGAAATGCTTCTGCCAGCATTGCACATAGTATAGAATTTGTTTTTAATCCAGTATCTTCCTCCGCCTTCCCTCACTGTCCTGCTCATGGGCTTCAACTTCAGCCTGGAGGAGCCACAATCTAGTATTGAGCAGGTAATTCAGTTTGCATACTTATTCAATCTTTGACCTCTTTGCTGAGGTTTGACAGCCTTGTAGTGAGAGTTGACAGCTAAAGTGAGTTGGATACCTAATCACTGGGAACTGGGCTGTACACTCATTTTTTTGTAGTCCACTTAACAGCCATCAGATGGTAGCCACTTGCTTGCTGTTGACCTGGGCTCTGTTTGAAGTAGTATCCTAGAATCAGCTAGACCTCTCCTCTTTTTTTTTTCTCCCTCTCCCTCTGTATATTTGATGAAGACCCTTTAATTCAGAAATCGTTCAGGTAAAGGTTGTTCTAGCAAAATTAATAGCATTTTACACTTTCATGTTTTATTGGCATTTTTTGTCACCGAGACCTCCAAAAATGTTTATAGTCTTTAGTGAAGAGCAAGTTTTGAGAGAGAGGAAATTAAATGAAAATAAGTAAAAACTCCGACAAGAACATGATTGTATGTATTTGAGAAATGACCATTGAGGCAAAGTGTTTCACAAAACACTGCCACAAACACTATTTAAGCAATATTATAACAAGATTTTGAGTATCTCTGATGAAGTCATTTACTGATAAAGCTTATGCTATAGTGTTTAATATGTATCTGTATAACTTAAATTTTGTATCTTGAACTTTCCCAGGAAGTTCATTTTAAAAACACTGTCCTTAATACAAGAAGAAATAATAAAAAAAAAAAAAGTCTGATTGCTTGGAGTTGATAATACTGATAGCTGTTCTAGAATGCTATTAAAAGGATACAGGGGGAGATTGTCAAAAGCGCAAAGGACCGTTAGGTACTCAAGTCCTATTAGTGCCTTGTAAAGTTTATCTCACTGTGAATGAACAAACTAAAATGTATTTAATTACATCTTGAATATCTAATGCTTACTGTTGTGGCCATCTTGGATAATATTTGTTTGATACCAAAATATTTAATATTTGCAGTTAAATATTACAGATTTTGTGTAAGTTCTAGTGTGGGTCATGTTTTATGACAATATGCAAGGCAGGAAGCTTTGTGTATATTAGGGATATTGATGAAGGTGCATGTTTTTATAAATACTATAAGGATGTTGAGCTTTTCTGCCTTACTTATGAAAGACTGTTGCAATGGATTGCCATGATATTTTGAAACTATATTTAAATGTAGCAATAAATGTATTTTTTAAAATGCTTCCACTTAATGTATTTGCATAACCAAAATGTAATACATACCACCTTTCCAAGGGTAGTTCATAATTGTATCTAATGGTGTCTAATGTAAGTGAAGTTTCATTTTTTTGTTGCAACTGTTTTTTTCCATTTCTGTCAATTTGAGTGTTGGCCATCTTGCCTTATCAGGGTATTTAAAGATCTTCTCAATGCAGAATGTAATATAATGTATTTAAATAATCCCAAATGCATTTAAAGGATTTATGTTTCAAGTATGTATGTGTCACATTCATTTCAAATACAGTGTAAATGGGAACATTTCATGTCTGAGATTGTTGTACATTAAGGACCTGATCCAATTTAAATTGCTATGACTCATGCACTTCCTTAGAGATAATGGTTCCCTTGCAGTCTTATGGGTTCTGATGCAATATCTGTGGAAGATGATTTTTTTCTAATTTAATTGCTTTAACAACTTGCACAGGAGCTGAAAGAGAATGTATGTTTGTGTTTTTTATTAAAGAAAACCCCCAAAACTCTGTTTATAGAAAGGAAATTTATATATTTGCTCTCTGTGGGGTTTTACATATATTTAATATGCTCGATACAACATAGTTTAGAGGGTATAAGTAGAGCATACTAGTCTTTCTATTGAAGAAAGACTTCCTTTTTAGGTGTTAGTCTATGCACCATCTTTGTCTAAAAGCAAAAATCTCTTAGCTGTGCAAGCACTCACATCGTTTGAAACTGTGATCCTTTGTTATTTTTACCTTGCATGGGGGTTTGGGAAAGGAACCATCTACGTTATCTTTAATATTAAATGCAAACGTAAGATGCCTGCTTTTAGTATTACAAAAATCTAAACCTTCCTCAATGTGTTTTATGGTAAATTAAATGTTTTTATGTAAATATTGTGCTCTTTTTTTGCACCTGGATCCGGGAATGCTCCCTGGGCAGTAACCGGAAAGTGACTAGCACAAAAAGAATGAAAATAAACCGTTTCCGTGATGGAAAAGTGAATGCAATTTTTCCAATTATTATTTCCAGTTTTTAACCTTTCCGCCCCCCACCCCCCAATACGCTCGGTGTTCATCATGTTCATGTATTCACGTCACTCGGATTAAAGGGCCTAAACTCATCTCGGGTGAGAGCAAACCCGGGCGCTGCTTCAGGGAAAGCGGAGCTTGTGGGAAGCCGCGGCGCCACTGCCAAGCTCCTGCAACCTGCTCCCTGCGGACCAGCCTCTCCCACCCTTTCGACTCTTTCCGGAACCGTTCGGATTTCTCCGTACTGCGGCAGGCGCCTTCGGCTTCACTCGGCTGTTTCCGTGCACTGGCTCTGAAAGCCGCCGCCTCAGCGGGGTGGGGCCGCCTTCCCTTCGGTTCCGTCCGGAGCCATTCGCCTAGTTCCGTGGCTAGAGACCAGTCTGCGGCGTTGACGTCATATCCGGGCCGGCCTATATAAAGGCTGGAGCTAGGAGCGGCGCGCGCATAGTCTGTCTGACGGGCGGAGAACTCGGGGCTGCGCTCGCCTCGGCGGACCCTTCACACAGACTTGGTGAGGAGGGAGCGGGGGGTGCTGTCTTCGACGGCGCGAGCGGGCGGCTGGGTGGGCCAGTTGCAGGCGAGCTCAGCTTGGGGCCCTTAGCCTGCGGAGACAGAGACCCGTGTAGAGCGCCCCTCCCAGTCCCGGTTGGCCATTGAGGCGTTGCGGGGACAGGTGTAAAGCCCTGAGGTGTCCCAGTCTTCCCCCGAGGCTCGCCTCATGGCGACCGCAGGATGGGTGGGGTAGCGGTGGGTGTCCCTTCTGTGCATGCAGAAGCTCCCCAGGGAAAGCTCTCCCGCTTAGCGCCAGCGCCCCGCTTACGGTCTCATTTCCCCGGGGCTCGCCTAAGCTCGCTCGCGACAGCCTTGGGGACCTTGCTAATGTTCGGTTTCCCAAAGATGGATTTAGAGCTTTGACATTCTCCTCCCAGGCTCGCTTCTTGTCATCGCTATTAACAGAGTCTCTGCAGAGAGTCGCTCTCCCTGTCTCTCTGGGCTCGCTTGAGTAGAGGCGAGCTCAGGGCGGATACGACAGTAGTGTAACGAGTGGCTGCGTTTCTGTTACTCTTTCCTGATGGGTTCGGGGCGGGAAGGAGGTTGTTGGGATGGAGGAACAGACGATTTGTGTGTGTGTGAGAGAAAGAGAGCGAGGCGGATCCGCCCTGTGAAGCTCCCAGCAGCAGTAGCAGGAATTTCATTCACTGCCCTGAGGAGCGAATAAACACCCTGATAAATAACCGTGCCAGCAAATCCCCCTCCCCACAAAAAGAGCAGGGGAGACTTGCATCCCCCCTGAAGCAAGCTTTGCAGCCTAATTACTCCCGCCAGCTTTGGGGGAAAATCTCGAGAGGGAAAAACTGATCACAGAGAGGCTGACTGTTGGTAGTACCCAGTCAGTGGGTTCATTGCACAGCAATGGCTTCCCTCCCTGAGCCTTCACAAGCCCATCCCCTGTCCAAGGTCAGGAGATGTAGAACAGTGAGGGAGATATTCTGGATTTCTAGGTGGTGGCTGGAAAACTTCTTCCCCAATGTATTTTTTAAAGAATCCTGGACTTTTAACTGTTACACGAGAGGATTTTTAAAATGCTTGATTGAAACACAAAGCAAAATCCTTCATCCTAACTGGAAGAGGCTTTTAAATAGCCTTACGTTAATCCCCTAAAATGAATGATTGAGTCTCCTTTCAAATGTGTGACTTTGCAAGACTCCAGATGCTTGACATAAGGGGGGAAGGGGAGGATCATGGCTCATTTTACAAGATAAATCAGGATTTTGGCCTGGCTTTCTCACCTTGTTCCTGCAATTACAGAACACATCATAACATATTTCGGATAAATCAAGGGAATGTCAGCCATGTTTGTTCTGTTTGAATGGAGCTTATCCATGTATAGTAAAATAAATATAGGTTGGCAGTTTACAAATACTTTAGTAGTGTAATCATTTATGTTAATATTTAAAACACTTATTTTTGTTTGGTATTCCAAGTGTCCATGTGTATGCAACAGTAATATTAGAGTAGCTTTTTCTCTAGTCAGGATTCTTTAATTTCATTTTTCAGTGAATGATTGTACTTTCCAATCCTTTAATCTTAAAATATACATGGCTACTGAGCAATTTGCCACTCAGATTTAAATAGGCTCAGGAAAACAGTTGTGTTGATGTGAGGAATGGGATGCAGAAAAAAGCCCCTGAAAATGGTTCTGTATCTCTGATAAAAATGTGTCCTGAACCAAGAATGCTCCTTAAGGGTTTCTGTCCACGCCAAAGTGGTAGAAGATTCTTTTGGTTGTTTGTGAGAGGCCTGGATCAGAATTTCATACTGGTTCAGAATAAAATGTTCTTTAAAACAAAAAATCACTGGATAGCCTTGCGCATTTTAATGCGATTAACAAATCCGACTTGCTGTGAAATTTGCATTGAGCTAGCAGTGTGTTTTATAAAATGTGTTCTGAAAAGAACGAACAAAAGATTTGAAAACTAGGAGGACTTCTGCAGCATTGTGAAGGGTTCATAAGTGTAGTAATGGAACCACTGGACTGTGTCAAATCATTGAATTAAGAGGTTATAGTGCTCGCATAGGGTAATTTATTTCCATTTCTGTTGCAACAGAAGTCTTGTATTTGGAAAGGTCAAACCAAGGTTCAACAATAAAAAATAATAGATGGTGTGCTTCTGTGAGCTCCATAGTTGGTGAGATTAATAAACACATTTTATTTTAGTTTTAAGTGTGGTATTAACCCCATCCCAGGCTAAGCCTTGTTTACCATCTTTCCCTATGCACAAGCAAGGTAAGAGCAGTCTCAGTCTTTTCAGACAGGGTGGCACCTCTGATTGCGAGTTGTCAATTTTAAAACTATCCCTCTCATCACTTCATGAAAATAATTTTTAAATTCTGCATTGCCTTAATTTTACTTGTGTAATAACGTTGTATGTTATTAATCTATTATATATTTTTGGATAAAATCAGACTCATTCTTGGGGTGTGAATTGCTTGCATGCCCACCAGTCTGGGACAATTAATTTTAAACTGAGACTCTTCTTACCCTGATATAGTAGTATTCCTTCTCCTCTCCCGCCCCACAATTTGTCTCTTGAGCAGGCACCAGAATAATGGGGTGGAGCAGATTGCGGATGTTGTTGAAATAGACTGCCAAGTGCAGTCCAGCACCATGTGCCCGTTGCTGGCCATGGATCAAATACAGTGGCAATCTGCCTTCTTACTGCTGTAATTGTTTTACCCTAAGCTGTGATAATGCCATGCTATATATGCACTTGCTTCAGAAAGCACAAAGGCACGTAACTGTAATTGTCCCTGTACAGGAACATGGATTGCAGCATAGTCATGGAAAATGCAGACTAGGGGATGCAGGGAACTGAAGATGTTAAAATTCAGTGTATCAGCCATACTTAATAATCCATCTGCTCCTTGAACAGCAATCCCCCCAAAATACTTTGTCACAGATTTTATTTACTGCACGTATTTCACATGGGAAGTGAATTTAAGTATTTTGGAGGAGATTTATATTTAAAGTTTGCTTGTTAAGCATGTTTGTTTCTGAGGCTGTATTTTAAGTCATCTTGTCTGATGAATTTGTATATGGAAGTGTAGCTTACCAAGTGAGATCACTTTTCTTACTTGTAATTTTTTTTCCTTTTAATTTAATTTTTTGAAATGGAAAATTATGTGCATCTTAAGTCAATTCTCCATTGTTTTAATTATATTTGATTATTGATATTCTTAACATTGTTGCATGGGGGGGGGACTGTGTTGCATGCAGCAGCTTTCATAACAATCATTCCAAATTACATGTGGTGAGGAGAGGAAGTAGAAAGGTGTTGCAACTTTTGACAAAATATACATTCTGTCAAAGTATTTGTTTGAGCTATGTTACTACATTTGTAGATAGTGGTATGTTACCTTGATTTCCGCCTCCCTTTTAGACTCTACATTCCTCCATCATGTTATCGTTTCGTAAACTCAAAGTCCAGGTATTTCACAAAATGCATGTAGTGGAGTCACTGTTTCTTCATTTGCCTGCCTTTGTTGCAGTGATGACCTATTTGTATAAAAAAACAGCCTGTTTTGAGAGCTGTGTATGTGTATAGACTCTAGAGCGTAAAATACAGCATGACAAATATAGCAGTTGCTTTTTTGCACTCTGTGGAGTGGAGATAATAATTTTTTTCTGTTTCAGACTTCTTTTTTTTTTCCTTCCTGTGATGCATGGTGTGTGATCATTGTTCTGTCCTGATCATAGTTTTGTCTGATCTACTGTTGTTGTGGATTAACTTTTATAAAGTTTTATTTTGCTTTAAAGGGCTGTTGGCCAAGAAAATATTTTTGATTACAGCATCTGAAAATCTACTGTGATGTACTGTGTAATGTAAATTACTGTAAACTGAAAAATTGGCGTTGTTTCGTATTCTATCAATGGATACAGACTGTGCAATCGTATAATTGCAGGGTAGCCACTGATGTGCGGGTTTTTGTAAAATGGTGGTCAAATAAATAAAATTAATGAACAGAACTTGAGCTGGGTAATAAGAGCAATATAAAGTCCCTATTATGGGATAAAATAAATTTATATCTATCTATATATCTTAGTTACAGTAAAAGATGATTGCAAGATATTATTAAGAAATAAGTTGTAAGTTAACAGGTTATTTACGCTGGGATCACACTGTTTCTCAACTCTTCATTTCTAGATTTTGATGCAATGCAGTCAGGATAATTTGCCTTCTCATGAGCTTCAATGCAGAGTGCAATCCCTGCTGACCTCTGGATAGTTACGTTAAAGATCTGCGGTCATAGTTAAAGAGTTGTACCTAATGAACTGCAATCTGTGGTGCAATTCAGCTATTTTATATAACATCTTCAAATTAGAGTGGCAAAATTAAAAAGAAAACCTTGCATTCTTAAAAATCTACAGTTGTTAGTGCACAAACCATGAGATCATACTAAAGAAGACTGCTGTGTCCAATGTTTTACTCCTACATAAAAGTTTCATTTTCACTACTCAGTTCCTTTGTACTTTAATTTCTTGTGTCCATGTAATGCACTATTAGATTCTTCTGTTTGAATTTTGCCTATTCTGCTGTTAGTCCGTACTAATATGCAGCAGCTTTAAATGATCTGACTTTAAACAGACAGAAACCAAGACATTTTAATTTATTACTGCAACACTTTCCTTCACGTACCCATTTTTGCTTAGGTATTGCAGCAGTTTCTAAGCATTTGAGTGGTCTTTCTTACTAGTGTCCTAAAGTATGGTTTTAAAGTTGAAATTGCACCCTCAATTTGAGCTTTGATATTTTGTGAACTTAAAAAGATCCTTTCCAACAACAATAAACTAAATGAGTGGGTATTAATTTCCCTTCTTATAGTAGGGTAAATTTAAAAAACCCATAAAGGATTTTAATATGATATACTGCAATGTCGTCTTCACTTCCTTCCCAACATTATATCAGCGCACAGAATTTTTTTCAGAGACCTAAAGAGCCCCACCATACTTCCTTTCCAGAAATTCTTCTCACTTTTTCACCTTGGATAATTTATATTAACCAAGTTAAAACCAAAATTGGCATTATAAATTGTATTTAACTGTTTAAACTTTATGAATGTTTCAGATATGGCTTACTAGTTCCCTAAAAACTTCAGGAAAGCCCTGAATGGAACAAGTGAAAATAAGATGTCTACTTATTAAAATTCTTTTCCCAGACCCGAAGAAGAGCTCTTCGTGGCTCGAAAGCATTTCTCTCTCTCTCTATCTCACCAACAGAATTTGGTCCAATAAATGATATTCCCTCACCCACCTTGCCTCTCTCCATATTCAAATTGTAAAATTCTTACTACTGATGTATAATATTTGATTTTGTTTAATAAGTATCACCCCTTCTCTTCCCTCCCAAAGGAAAGAAAAGCGTGTAATGTAATAGCTATGAAAAATCATTAAAATACTTAAAATTCATATGAATACAAAAAAAGCATCTGGAACTGCTAATTTTGTTTTGTTTTGTTTTGTCAGACTAGGAGGACACTATAAGTAAAAGCATATTGCTTGCTGCCACCATGCTTACTATATGCATACTAAACTATAAGTGCTTATTTTTAAGAGATGGTCACTATTTTATTACATTCTGAAAGTACTGATCACCATATGGGGTGCTTTTTTGAAAAATTAAAGTTTCGGTGGCTTTGGGTAATTATAAAAATGGTCTTGTGCTAAAATCTTGTATACAGAATTTGAGCACTTTACAAATTGTACAGCCAAGTTTTAAGCCCTGAAAACATGATTTAGAAATGAAAATGCTGACAGCTATTATATTGTCCAACTATAATTCCTGCTAACCCACCTAGATACAACTGCTTTCCCTGGTTGAATGATGTTGCTGACATTACTGTTGCATTGTTGTGTCTATAAATATCCACAGTTGAACATTCCCATTCAAACGCTTAGCATACCTCTTTAAAAAAAAAAAATTGTTGTAGAAGACTAATCCTTGGCATATACAGTGCATTTGAAGAGGTCTGAGAGTAATAGACATTTTTGTTTCAAAATTCATTCCACTCACTGGCCTTTGCAGTCTCTCTCTCTTTTTTTTTTTTAAACACAAATTATGATTATAAATTGAAAATTTAAGAGTAAATCTGAGACAAAGTACTGGTAGTTTTAAAGCCATTAACTTGCAAGCTTTTCATAGACGATTGATAGGTTTTTTGTTTTCTTTTTAAATAGTTGCACAGTATTTAAGAATAATGGAAAATGTAGAAAGATCATAAAGCATTTTTAAAGTAAGATGTGTGCCCCTTTGGAGCTATTTTTCTGATGGTTTTAGCTATCCTAGAAGACAGGCTTTCAGAAGAAAATAACCTATTTAATTCAGACAGCCTTCCTGAACAGTCTGGAACTTTCTGTCTAATGTCTGACCTTATCAGCCCAGTGCAGATTGCAACGGGAGGGGCTGGTCTTGCACTATACCAGTCTCAGTCATCTAGCACAGGAATGTGTGGAATGTGATGTCTGTAAGTACAGAGACCAAGAATGAAGTGAGTTATCTGGTGTCAAGCTAGTCATTTGATGTCGGGTATCAGAGGGGTAGCTGTGTTAGTCTGTGTCCACAAAAACGAGGAGTCCAGTGGCACCTTAAAGACAAACAGATTTATTTGGGCATTAGCTTTTGTGGGTAAAAAACCCAGATGCATCTGAAGAAGTGGGTTTTTTATCCACGAAAGCTTATGCCCGAATAAATCTGTTAGTCTTAAAGGTGCCATCAGACTCCTCGTTTTTCTAGTCATTTGAGTACATCTAAATTACAACAATGTTTATGTGGAATTTTTTTTTAAACAACCTTAAGCTGCTTTTATAGCTTTCCTTGATTATACTGTTAGAGCCCTTTATAGAGAAAGGGAGAAACATTTTAGTTATACAATTGAAACAGGTCAATGCATTGCTCTTTGGCTCCAGACAAGGTTACTTCAATTTTGAGATGAAAATACTGAATGCAGACTGCATCATTCTGCAGCATCGGTGATTTTTATGCTCAGAGCTCCCCAGTGACTGCTGATAACATTTTGGCAGAACAGAAGCATGCTTACGTCAGCTGATCTGCTGCAGGAAAGAACAGTCCATTATTGCTAGACCAAAGCACTTCTTTTACAATTGACTTGATCTACTTACTGTAGTTACAAAGAGTCTTTTATTTTGCAAATTCCAGCAAAAAGATAACCCAGTTAACTAATTGAATTACAAAATATATTTCTCATTTTAAATAAGATATTAACTATCTTAAATTACATATACATATAAACTATTGAAGGCATTTTTAGTACCGAAGTGTAGGCTTATAACCAAAGAGTGTAAAACTGGAGTCTAATGAAAAAACAGGACTTTAATTTTTCCTAGTAGTATAAATAATCAGAATAGGCAGCAATGAGATAAGATGTAGTTGAGCAGGTACAAATCAGGATTAAAACACTCTCCAGTCCCACCCCTCTTGAGCAGTTTTTTAAAAATTGATTTAATCCTAACTAGGAAACAGGACACAAGAAATGCATTTTTAGTAATGAATAGTTTACATTCTCAACATGTCATCCCTGCTTGAAGGCTAAGCTTAAACTCAGTAGAAAGAGCAACTACCATACTTTGTCAGAAAAAAATAATGTGTAGTTGAGCTGAGATTACATTTGGGGTTTATGGTTATGTGAGATTCAGATTTGCTAATCTGATTGAGGCATAGCCATTTTTATCAGATTGAAGTTTGTGTATATTTGCACAATATAGTGCATGCAGACTTTTTCATGTGCTAGCTTTCTTGGAAAGTAATGGGTGAAACACCCATTTTTATTACTTAAAAAATTAAAGCATAGCAGTATTTCTGTCCCCTCACTTTAACTGCCGCAATGCAGCGGGGCCTCAGAGTTCACAAGTGTAACAACTGCTGCTGAAATGGCTGTTTTACAGCAGGGTGTGCCTGTGCTGGAAGAGAGCTTTGGAATGTGTGAATTCGCCCCCATGTGTTCCTCTCTATCGGATGGTCCCTTTCCAAGTGCCTGTAATCTGAAGAGGAAATATGTCTGTAACATATATTTTTCCCACCTGTAGAATTTTGCATGAAATCATACTCAGATGCATTTCTGATTTAGAGATATAGCTGGGTAGAGACTAAATAACAATTCCTCATTCAACAGCATCTCATAGAGATCGCCTGTCTTTCCCTATATGTGATTTTTCATTACTTTTTTCATAAGAGTGATGCATGCTTTGGACTGTGTTTCCATCTTGATATATGTAGGATTTACATGATTGGCAATACAGGGAGATGTACATGTAAATAACTGCACATTAAGGTGAGAATTTGCCTGTAAACTGTGAAACCTGAAAAATTATTTTATTTTATAAGCACAAAATGTTCATTGCAAAAATCTCTGGGATGGTCACTGATTGGTTGAATGTTTAAGTGTATTAGATCTTAATGTCACTGACTGTAATGAATAGAATTTTATTTTAGGTCCCATTTGTCCTTAATACTTCTGTGCCATCAGAACTTTTGGTATTGGAGGATCAAGCTCCCTCTTTACATTTAAATTTTGATGAAGCAACAAAGAAACTAGAAGTGGGTGAAACCTTTAATGGAAAGTGGCTGCAGGAGTGCAATATTTATTCTTTGCATTGCCTGTAATAAAAATGATTTTCAAAATATGTTTTTTTGCAAAAGGACTGCAATCAAGATATACAGCAAAGAAGGATAATTAATGATTAAATCCTACCATTTCTCTTCCTCCCCCAAAAGTTGACATCTGTCAAGTATAATGTAAACTTACTGTGTACTGGGTTTTAAAGTTTTATGTAAAATAGAAAATTTTGTTTTACAAGTTTCTTTGTGTAAGAGAATGAGGAAAACATAAATAGGGCCATTTAGCCATTCTATAAAAAGCAGTAATATTGTCTTTCTTGATACAAGCATTTTTTAAAATAAACAACCCTAAGTTTTTAAACATTTTTACAGTAGAAATAGTAGGGCAGTTTTTCTTCTTTTTTTCCCATGTACTTAGCTCTGGTATTCTATTTCTACCAGATACTAGCATGGTACTTTTGTGGTGGATGTCATTTATATTGTTGGGTTTTCTTTGATCTCCCATCCAGACTTTTAAGAAACAAGTGGTTGTTCAGTCTTTTCATGGACATTTCCCTTCTAATGCTTTCTTGCTAGAAGGGTTTCTTTATACAGGAAACACTAGGTCTGTAAGTAAACCATGTGTGAGACTAAAAACAAACTTTCCTTACTCAGATTTTTGCATATTTGCCTTTGTTTCATGTCAGGAGCAAAGTTCTGAATTGACGTTTTTTGACTTTCAGAAAATGGATCCAAGTGGCGTAAAAGTGCTGGAAACAGCAGAGGATATCCAAGAGAGGCGCCAGCAAGTTTTGGACCGATACCACAGGTTCAAGGAACTGTCTACTCTGAGACGCCAAAAGCTTGAAGATTCCTATCGATTCCAGTTTTTCCAGCGTGATGCAGATGAGCTGGAAAAATGGATCCAGGAGAAACTCCAGATTGCATCTGATGAGAATTACAAAGACCCAACCAATTTACAGGCAAGTCCTATTTCTGTCTCCCCCACCTTTCCACCCCGGCACTATTAGCCTCCAAGCATACCAGGTTTCATCTGTGGAATAAATACAACAAACATAAAAGTGTAGCTGAAATAATATAGTGTGATAAAAGGAGCTGGATACAAACATCTACAAAGCTTTCTTCAGTAAACTGGTTTCTAAGTTGATCCACTGTTAATGAAGTGTTGTAATAATGGATTAGTCACTGAAACCTTGTTGGCCCTTAAAAGAATGGAATGTCAGTACAGCCTTTTTATTTCCAGAATCCATTGGACACTTCAGTTATGTGAGTAGATTTGGGTAAATTCTTATTATTCCCATAAAAATTACATTTGCAGAAAAATTATGCTGTGTGGGAGGGATTACCTCCAAAGTGTTTGAAAACACTGCAGCACACGAGCAAACAAAAATAAAACAACTAAAATTGAGATGTTTGAATCCACCCATGAATGTTTGAATCCACTTATGGTACAACTATTATTTCAAATGTGCTGTTTTACTGTATGTGAATGCTACTACAAGTGTAATAAATGTACTGGTGTTTGGGGGGGGGCGGATGTGGAAGAAGGCAGTTCCTCAGATTTTAGTCCTCATCTTTAATGTTTTTCTTACAGGGGAAACTGCAGAAACACCAAGCCTTTGAAGCTGAGGTGCAGGCCAATTCAGGGGCTATTATTAAACTGGATGAGACTGGAAACCAGATGATTAATGAAGGGCATTTTGCATCTGAAACTATAAGAGTGAGTGTTAGAAATCTTTGTTTTCTACAAGTTTTTTTCTTCAGCGTAAATAGTCACTTTTATCTCCTTTTTCTAAAACCTTTTCTTCATTCCAAATCTCCCAAACTGTGTATCGCAGCACCAAGTCTATTTTTAAAACACTTGTTGCTATGCTATATTCGCTACACATTTTGACAAATTCTGGATTATTATTAAACCAGTTTTCTTTGAACCCTCTATCAGTGCTTTTCTTTTACTCATTCTCTTATCTGTTCTCATTTCTCTGGCTATGTTTCTTATTCTAGCTTACTCCTGACTGTGCTTTACCGGTTTTTACTAAGCTACTGCTCTTACTTTACACTCATCCATTTTTTTAAGGCTTATTTGGTGTGTGTGTAGGGAGGGGAGGGGGTATAAATCCACCTTTCCAGGTCTTGATTAAGTATACATATCAATCTGCCTAATTGATAACTAGTTTGCAGACATCAATGATGCACAACTCTTTAACAGAACAAATAAGTTTTCCAAATATTTTAAAGCTCTTCTTTTGTCACTTCTTAAAGTCACTGATTTCTCCTCTTTTTGAAGAGCTTTACCTTTTAGAGCCAAGGGACCTTCTTTTCACAGTTATCAAATTTACCGATTAATTGTATTTATTACATTTCTAATATACAGCTGAGTTAAGGGTGGAGTCTTACAGAGGTGGAATGACCTCTTTGTGTCATTATTTTAGAGCATTTTTTATAAATTATGCATATTAGCCATAGCCATCTCATTGCATAAGGATATTTTGGTCTTGTAATTTATCCTTAACAAAAGTAAGAAATTACTTTTCAAATAAGTGGTCTAATTCCTTTAAAAATATAGAAAATCCTGCTACATGGTGATCAATGTAAACTTTAATTTGTATTCTGTTTGGAATGGTAACCTGTCTGTCAATGGTTTAGTCTTTCACGCCATACAGGACTGCACAGCGCCCAATAGTAACTGCTACTCAAGTTGGGCTCCATATACGAGTAGGTGAATCTTTGACTGTGGAATGCTGCTGTCACTTTCTCTTCGAATGCCTCTTTCTTCCTCTTTAATGGTTTGCAGCGTGCTGTTGGACAATGTTAGAGATTCACCTAGTGTGAGCTCCTTCTCTCCTGTAAACCTCCATAACTGAGCTTATTAAATACCTTTAATAAGTATTTGTCCATGTTAGATCTCTGAAAGCTCCTCTAACTTGCCTTTCATGTTACAAATCTCAATGTGCATAGCGTTATAAATGATGAGTGAAACAGCTGTTTTGCAATTTGTGTGTGTGTGTTTGTTTTAATTTCCATTAAAGCTTATATAGAGAGAAGTTGGGTGAGGTAATGTCTTTTATTGGACCATTGTCTGCTGGTGAAAGAGACAAGCTTTCGAGCTACACAGAGCTCTTCAGCTCCTATGACTCTGACCAGAATAAATGTTTAATAGTGGTCTTGTTAGTTGACAGAAGTTCATCCATGCTTTACCTCGTGTAACCTTTATGAAAATAGGATTCAGATGAAAATTTCTATCATTTTAGAAGTTTAGAGAATAATTGCATTGCAAAGTTTTGTCTTTTATGAAATAGAATTATGATGTCTGCATCTTATTTATGTCTTTCAGACTCGACTGCAGGAGCTTCATCGACTCTGGGAGCTGTTGCTAGAGAAGATGCGTGAAAAGGGAATCAAGCTGCTGCAAGCCCAGAAGCTGGTGCAGTACTTACGAGAATGTGAAGATGTCTTGGACTGGATCAATGACAAGGTATATTATGGCTAAAAGAATATCCACTTGCATCATATAGCCTTTACAACATCCCAGTTCTATGAAGGGATTTATATGGAGCTGTTTTATCAAAATATTAATGGTCTTATTGTGTTAAGGCACCATATGGGATTTAAATACGGTTTTATGAATTGCTGTAGTTATTTGTGTGCTATAAATGGTAGGTATACAGACCATTCTAGCCTGTTTCAGCAATTGCAAAAACAATTGTAGGAAATTGTTAGAAATAATGGGTAACAGAGAAATTCTCTGTTGGTTGAGGATACCATGAAACATGATACTCTTTTCTTTGCTTAAGATGACCTTAGTATTTCTCATAGTGGTTGACTGTACCTTCCCTACATTGTGAAAGCTGCAGCACATAAAAGTAAGGTTTTGTGACATATATGCTAAAATGAACCAGTATGGAAAGGGAGTGCCTACCCATTGAAAAGTTTATATGTATTTAGCTGTGACTGGAATATCGTTAGAGAACCATTGCAAGAGAACAATTTGCTTTTGACCTCTCTGAACATTGAAGAAGCAGAACCACAAACCACAATACTAAAGTTTAAAAGCCGCAAAATGATCAGCTAGGTTTTCTTAATGATGACTCACTGATTTATGGCACTAGGAGTTTAGACTTGTAAATCCTCCATAACTGCCATTAAGTATTACAAAATATTTTTCATAAACCCGTCCCTCATTAAAATCCGCAAACCTGACACTGTCAACTTGCTATCTAGTCCATGTCAAATAAAGGAGTTACAAGTAGCTTCAGTTACTGTACCTGCCCCTAAGTATGCCTGCCAATTTTTGAGTTTTTACAATCACAGCTTCCTGATTAAAAAAAACAAAACAAAAAAACAATAGTTGCTTTGGAAAGGACCCATGCAAACTAGACAAATGACTGTAGAGCAGAGGTTCTCAAACTGAGGTCCTTGAGCTCTATTCAGATGATCCGCGTATAGTTCCCTCTAAGGTGCACACCTTGGTGGTCGCACACAAGAGAATGAAGGGCCACCCACCTAATTAGTGGAGCCGCATAGGCAATGCTCCACTAATTAGGTGCCTGGACCCTGGAGGAGACGCACATGTATGGTGAGGTGTTGGCTTTGGGGGGCAATAGGGGTAGGTGGGAGGGGGCAGTGGGGTAAGAAGAAGGGGTGGGGGAAGTTCGGATGTGCAGGACTGTGGCGACCAGAGAAAGAGGCAATTTGCCCCAGCTCCAGGGCTGTGGCTGCCAGGGAGAGACCCTCCCCCTACTTCCCAGCCCCAGCCACGATAGGGGAGAAAGGGCACATCCATCACATTAGGAAGGTAAGACTACTGATATTAAAATATCAGCAGTGTACTTTTATTTGTAGAACAAAAACTCGTTTGTGTGGGGTTTTTTTATATATCACTTTTATCAAAAGCGCTTTACAATAGTTAGCTAATGATACAAACAACATTTGGAAAGATCATTACGTGGTCCACCGAGACTCTAAGCAAATTTCAAGTGGTCTGCAAAAAAAAAGTTTGAGAACCACTGCTGTAGAGAAATTGACTGATATCAAAGTAACCAAACTGGAAAAAGTAGAGAAATATTTTTCTCTAATCTTTTTATTATAGCAATCTTAGGTGTTGCTTGTAATAATAGTAAGTGAAAATTTTTGGGATGAAGTGGATTTTAAGCTGACAGTGTTCCTTTAAGGCTGCATTTTAAAACTGACTTTAAAGCATAATGAACTTTGTTTTCCTGTACCCACTGTAACTGTCTTTGAAGTGGCAACATTTTGCAGCTAGAATAGCTGTTTTCCCAGTTTCTAATCGGTTTTCTGTGTGTTGGCTTGTGATAGAAGAGATGTTCTTGTTTCCTAACATGCTAGGAAGCGATAGTGACCTCAGAAGAACTTGGCCAGGATCTGGAGCATGTTGAGGTTTTACAGAAGAAATTTGAAGAGTTTCAGACAGACCTGGCAGCCCATGAAGAACGAGTAAATGAAGTAAACCAGTTTGCTGGCAAACTTATCCAGGTAAACATCGGTGTGTTGTGAAAAGGCCCCCTCAGTGATGCTGTTTAGATTCTTTAAGAAGTGTTGGGTAGTAAATTGACATAATAGTCGTTTCCCAAAAACATACAGAAGTTGATGTCCTACAAATATAGGTATGTGAAATCTATTGTGATAATTGTGGAAACAACAGTTGTAACTCAGTGAGCAAAAAATTGCTGTGCTATGCCAGCTGTCACCTTGGAGAGAAACAGAGGCAACTGTACTTGCATATGGGATAGATCTATAGACGCTGAATATTCTCAACAGGGATTCTTCCGCTGGGTAGATTGAGTAAAGTTCTGTTAGACAAGAACATTCCTCAAAGGAAAACCCTGTGAGGAGTGGGTTTTATAGGAGAAACTGACACACTCTCATGAAGACCTGAAGTTAAAACTGTTTCTCCACTGCCATCCAAGACTGTGTCATTTTTTTACACCAGGTGATCAGCTGGGGGTGAGAAGGCATGGGATCCCAGGACAAATGGGGGAATTGCTTTTCCAAATGCCCACAGTGTACAAAAAGTAGTATAGGTTTTTATGCAGTGTCATTATGAAAGTATTGGATGCTTGGCTGCTGCAGTAAAACTACAAAGTTGAAAGATTGGGAGGAAAGGGAAGGTGTTTATAAACTGATCTTGTAGAAACACAGGAACTGTCTTGGTGTCTGTTGGGATAAATCCATAGACTGCAAGCCATCTTTCTCTTGCTCATCAGGAGCAGCACCCTGAGGAGGAACTGATCAAGTCTAAGCAGGATGAAGTAAATGCAGGCTGGCAGCGTCTGAAGGGGCTAGCCCTTCAGAGGCAGGGAAAACTCTTTGGGGCAGCTGAAGTTCAGCGCTTTAACAGGTATGGGCTTGGCCGGATTTGTTTGGTGCCTATGACTCTGACTACACATAAATGTCAAATGGTGCATTCTACTGCATTTAAGGTTGTGTGAACACTTGACATCCTCTGTCGTGTTTTTGTTTTGCAGCTTATTCATTGTTCCTTCCTGAAAGAAGGACCTACAACATCTAGAATGACATCCAGAATAATAATCTGATTTTTCTCCTTACCATTAGAACCCTCATCTCTCTCCTTCTCCTTTCCAGATGGCAGTTCTGTCTCCCTCCCCTCTGTCTGAAAGCCCCCTCTTCTAAATCCAGCCTAAGTAAACACCAGAAGAGGTGTCCCTCTCTCATGCTGTTGGCTAACTAGTCAGCATGGAGCCACTCTGGCCTCTGATAGATTTTCCTTTCCTCATCACCTTTGTCGGTGCTGTCTGATGGCTCTTGGTGATTTCTTGGGATGAGGGAGGAGATCGGTTTTAGTAATCATGGGAGATGGGCCCTGTAGAATCAGTGAGGCTTAACGAGTGACTGTTTCTTGGAGGAACAGAAGCCACAAATCCTGACCTGCGCCTACACCAGCTGGCCATTTGTGCTCCCAAACCTTAAAAAACACTTGTAAAACCTTCTAGGGTTGTCTAGTTTCCTAAAGATTAACAAGTTTCCGTGTAATGGCAGTTGGATGATATCACCAGGGCTTTGTCATGAAGGCCTACATCATTGTTATGTTTGCGACTTTTTACCTTTTTCCTTTCCTTGTAAGAGAGATGAATGCATATTAATTTGTGTGTTACTTTTTGAAGGGATGTGGATGAGACTATAAGCTGGATTAAAGAGAAAGAGCAGTTGATGGCCTCAGATGATTTTGGAAGAGACTTAGCCAGTGTGCAGGCTCTGCTGCGCAAGCACGAGGGCCTAGAGAGAGATCTTGCAGCTCTGGAGGACAAGGTACGTTGAGTAGGCATTTTGTCTGTAATTTAAATAATATAATTGTCTTAGAATAAGCTTATGGCAATTTGTGTGTGTGTGTCTAGGTAAAGGCCTTGTGTGCAGAAGCTGATCGTCTGCAGCAGTCCCACCCACAAAATGCCTCTCAGATCCAAGTGAAACGGGAGGAGCTGATTGCAAACTGGGAGCAGATCCGCACTCTGGCAGCAGAGAGGCACGCTCGCCTGAATGACTCCTATAGGTAGGAATGCTGTATCACTGGAAGGACTTTTTGCATCTCCACCTAAATTAAATACAGGGTTGCAGGGAGGAGAAAGGGAGGCCATTTCCGAGATTTTGAATGAGTTAGTGTTTCAAGACACAACTATTGTACACAAAATACATGCTCTTGCTTCTAAAGTGAGTGTGTTCCGGGATTTCTAATGGAAAAAAATGGATTTACATTTCCAAGATAATATATCGCAATAGCTTTCAAACCTTTTTATGTTGTGGCTCTCTGGTATTGACCACTGTCTGGGAAAAGATATCGAACTAGATGGAACATTGCTCTGATCTACCATGACAGTTCCTGTATCCCATGGGATCCTCTTGTTCTCTTTTGCCTCCAATCTCTTGATTACTTGGTTTTTCTGTAGCCATAAATATGCTTGGCTACATAAAACAATATTGGAGCATTTTTAAGGAAACAAAAGGAAAATAAACTCAGTTGAATATGGCTGTTTGTTTATATTTATTTTGTGTTATGCTATTTGTCCTCTCCCAGGGTGCAGGATTTTATGTTTATTACGAATGAGTCTCCCTTTGATTCCTGAAGCCCACACTGCTGTGATCTCTCCAAGTCACTTTTGTGGTTTGTTTCTGTTCCCCTGTGTATCTGCTTCCCTTTTAAACTTGGTATTGCCAGCAAATTTGATGGGTGTTACAGCGTATATCAAAGAGATACCTGACAGAGACTCATTAAGACTTCATTTCCTTTTCAAGTAACCCCTAAAGGCAGGGGAATATGAAGAAAAGCTGACAGGAAAACAAGGGAATTCTTATTGAAGACGGAGGCTTGTGCAGTTGAAGCTTTCTAAAATGGCTGAACTGCCTCCTTTTTTTTTTTTTCTTCTTCTTCTCCCAGTTGTGCATACTTCACTGTTATAACAGAAGCAGGTCCGTAGGTCACATAGAAGTCTTCTTTAGATCATTTTGAGAATCGCCACATTAATACTGCCCTTGTTTCCTCTTGGCTTCTAGCATGCAAGCTTGCAGTTAGAAGTATTCCTTTTCCTTTCAGCTCAGGTGATATACCACATGTTTCCCTGCGGAAAATTGGGTGAAAACTTTAAAATATCAGAAAATATCTCCCTTGATCTTTTAATCCTTTAAAGTATAGAAAAAGGTCAGGTTTATCTCAGGAGTTGAGATTGTAATTTGGCTGGTTACTATAATTACATTATTAGTTATTTTTATGAATTTTTCTCAGAATCTTAACATAAACGTTCCGTGTTGCAAAAAAAGAGTAAGGATGGAGATCCTGTGCACATAAATGACTTCTGCCATTTGTTTTCCAAAGATTGCAGCGCTTCCTTGCAGACTTTCGTGACCTTACCAGCTGGGTGACTGAAATGAAGGCTCTAATTAATGCTGATGAACTTGCCAATGACGTAGCTGGAGCTGAAGCTCTGCTTGATAGGCATCAGGAGCATAAGGTAATCACAGCCATATAGCTTAATCTGCTTGGCCTCACTTGGAGACTGGTTTATATGTACAGGTTTAATGCAGTCTTCTGAATCACACTATGTTGTAGCATTAGCATGCTTTGAATTTATATAATTTCAGTTGCATGTACTACATAGCGGCCTATTCTGATTTAAGAGTTTGGATTTTTGCTTCTTGTTTAATAGGTCAATACACAAATGAGCAAGTACTGAACTATGTTTCAGATAATTTCTTATTAAAGAAAAATTGGAAACAACAAAGGCTTGTTTTAAAAAAACGTTGAGTTGAACTGAAACCTACAGAAACTAGATTAATTCTAGGAATCTAGATTAGCATCTTAACTCCAATCGTGCTTTCTTTTCCTCTCTTCTCCTCCACTCCTAAAACAAATGAATTAAGAAAGTGTCTAGCTAATATGATCGCTCTAGACTTTGAATTTCCTAGCTTCTGTGTATGTAACACGCCCTCTATATTATCACATGTGTATACACTGCAGAATTATAGTTGAGCAGGCTCATGTTTTATATCCTAGAGTCCCATTATGTGGTTTCCTCATGACATTCTAAAGATAATTTCAGGTAGAACATTACTATCACTCACGCATCTTTCCTTTCTGTATATTCAAGTCATGTTTACTAGTTACTCTTTCCACATGAGCTTCACTAAAGCTATGACTAAAATTTCTTGGATGGCTGTTTAAATTCTCCAGCCTTATAGGGTTTCCATGAATACGTAGAGGTAGCTTGAAATCTGACTTGTAGCTTCTATTTGAGTGTCACATTTAAATTATATCGGCATTACTAATACAAGACATTGGACGCTGTTTTCATATATAGATAATTGAATGTCAGTTAATACTCTGGATATCTGAATGCCGTCTTTGACTTCTTTTTCAGTATCTGGCTTGATTTTCAAGTTCATGTTTTAATAATATCTTAAAATAGTTGGGTTTATTTTCTTTTAGAATTTTAGAAACAGTGTATTTTTTGTTTGCCATAGGGAGAAATTGATGCCCATGAAGATAGCTTTAAATCTGCTGATGAATCTGGTCAGGCCTTGCTGGCTGCTGGGCACTATGCCTCTGATGAAGTTAGAGAAAAGGTAAGTTGGACAGCTCTAAAAAGAGGAGTTGGAAAAGTTCTAATATGTTTCCATTCCTCTTATTTTTTTAGTGAGTGATGTAGTTTTTGTTTGAGTCTGGATGCAAAAGTATTTATTTGACTAGAATATGCTCCCTTTTCCCCTTAATTTAAGCAACATGCTCTTCTCATCCTTCAATTTGGCATAAAACATCTGTTTGAAGCTAGTGACATTTCTTTATTTTCCCATTGGAAAAATGAATTATCTAATAGAACAAGTATGTCTCTTTTATCCATGCTTTCAAGTTTGCTGTAATGGAACATACTGTGTATTTCATAGCTTTGGCTCTTAAACTAAGAGAGTCTTTTGTTGTTGTGTGCTGGCTGAAAGCACTTTAGATGCCCTGGTTGTGGGGGGAGGTGAGGAATTTCAGAAGTTGAGTGAGGTGTTTAAACTCTCTCTTGTGAAGTGTTCTGGAGACTGAAAAGGTGACACAGACACAATCACTACTTTATAGAGCCCATGGTTGATTTTGCTGTCATTGAGATGGAAAAGAACCACTCTCCCTGTATTGAGCATGTGTTTCTTCCCCACCCCTCAGCTGACCATCCTTTCAGATGAAAGAACTGCCCTTCTAGAGCTGTGGGAACTTCGCAGACAGCAATATGAACAGTGTATGGACCTGCAGCTTTTCTACAGAGACACTGAACAAGTTGACAACTGGATGAGCAAACAAGAGGTGAGTGTTTTCAATTGCACAGCAGGCAGCACTTGGTTAGATAGCATACAGTAACTCCTCACTTAAGTCATCTGGGTTAACATTGTTTCCGTTAGGTTGCTGATCAGTTAGGGAACGTGCTCGTTTAAAGTTGTGTAATGCTCCCTTCTACTGTCGTTTGGCAGCCGCCTGCTTTGTCTGCTGCTTGCAGGAAGAGCAGCCCGTTGCAGCTAGCTGGTGGGAGCTTGGAATCAGGGTGGACCGGCAGCCCCCCTATCAGCTCCCCACTCCCCTAAGTTCCCTGTGCAGCAGCTGCCCAGCAGGCTAGCAGTTGCAGCTGTCCCTCCCCCCACTGCCACGTGCTGCTCCTGCCCTCTGCCTTGGAGTTGCTCCCCGAGACTCCGGCTTGCTGTGCAGGGGGAGGGAAGGAAGAGGGGGGCTAATGTCAGTGCCCCCCCCCGCTCCTGCACCCCGCTTACCCCATCTTCCTTAGAGTAGGGGAGACACACCAGGGCTCAGGACAGAGGGATCTTGCAGCAGCTGCGGCTGATTGAATTAACAAGGGAGTGTACTTAAAGGGGAAATGCGCATATCTCCCACCATTCCTGCTGCCTTGTATAGTGAGAGAGTTAACCCTTGAGGGCTCAGCCAATTGCTAGTTCATCATTTAGCAGTAAGGGAAATATCCCACCCTCTGACTCCTCCACCTCAACCAAGCTTCACAATCATCATCACTGTGTACCAGTATTAAATTGTTTGTTTAAAAGTTAGTGTGTATGTGTGTGTGTGTAATAGTCTTTTGTCTGGTGAAAAAAAATTCCCTGGAACCTAACCCCCTCATTTACATTAATTCTTAGGGGGAAATTGGATTCACTTAACATCGTTTTGCTTAGTTGCATTTTTCAGGAACATAACTACAATGTTAAGTGAGGAGTTACTGTACTAAGCATACATTGGCTCCTTCAGAAAGAGAGGATGAGATTTAATTTCTGAATGTATTTTTTTTTCTCCTGTTTTTGTGAATGTGATAAATAGTTCAGGCCAAAGCCAGGCATGCCATAGTTAAGGCTACGTTTTAGTCATGGGTATTTTTAGTAAAAGTCATAGACAGGTCACGGGCAGTAAACAAAAATTCACAACCTGTGACTTGTCCATGACTTGTACTATATACTCCTTATTAAAAGTTGCGCCGGGGTGCCACAGGTGCTGGGGGTGGGGGTGTCCCGGGGGGGGGGGGAGAGAGAGAGACACACACGCCACTGCAGGAGAGACGGAGGTCACGGAAAGTCATGGAATCCATGACAGATACACAGCCTTAACCATAGTGCATGGACGTACTGTACATGCCTCTCTTCACAGGGTTCTGTTAGTGGTCTTTTTCACCTAGAATGCCAGACCTCCAATATTCCAGTCTGATGCTGCTGCTTTACATAACCTGCCAGTCATGCTGAATTGGTGTAATGTTTCTTTTATGTGAGTTAATGCCCACAAGGGATTATTCCTTTTCATTTCTGATACAAACTAGATATGTACTCCTCAGAAGAAGATACATCAACTCCATACCACATACTTTCCAAATAAACTTCCTACAGTGATGAGCCCAATGCTGCATGCCTGAGTTGGCTTTACGATAATTGGGAGTGGTGGTAGTGTAAGGCTCACTAAAGTGTTTTTCTTTTCTGCAGGCATTCCTGCTAAATGAAGACCTAGGTGACTCTCTGGATAGTGTTGAGGCGCTGCTAAAGAAGCATGAAGACTTTGAGAAATCCCTCAGTGCCCAGGAGGAGAAAATCACAGTAAGATGCTTACATTACTTGTATTCATTAAGTCTCTTTGTATTAATGAGCAAGGACTAAAATAGAAGGGTTCAACCCAAATCATTGTCCAGGGACTTCAGAAAAGATGGTTTCTGGGTTTTGAACATAATCCCAAATTGTATGTGAAATGGAATTTCACTCACCGAATAAAACCCACATTTAGGATCAAGGCAGAGAATAGGGTTTAACCTCTGGATCAGGGCATCAGAGTAATCCAGTACACTCTTGCACACTATGCCAGCACTTTTTCGGCTGTTGCTTGAATTGTTTAAACTTATACGGTAATCATTTCTCAGAGGAGCTATAAATCTACCATCATCTGGATTTAGGATCATGTTCTTAAGGAAATGTGGAGAGGTTTAAAAATAGCTATCTTGACTTTTGATTAGTTCAGCTGTGACACATCTCTTCTAAAACCTAGTTTGCTAAATAAGCTTGCACAAATATTCTTATCAGGGGGTAGCTGTGTTAGTCTGTATCCACAAAAACAACAAGGAGTACAGTGGCACCTTAAAGACAAACAGATTTATTTGGGCATAAACTTTCGTGGGTAAAAAAACCTCACTTCTTAGTATTTCAAATGAATGAAGACTACTTTCTTTTTAGGCCCTGGACGAGTTTGCTACTAAACTGATTCAGAATAACCACTATGCCAAGGAGGATGTTGCTACACGAAGAGATGCTGTAAGTTTTTAAAGTAACCCATGCTGCTGCTTGGTTTGTATGTTTATATGAATAAAAAGAATAAGTGATGTCACAGATGCAGGATAAATAAGTAGAGTTGCAGCAAACTCAACTATAATTTAAAAAAGCATGATGGGGTTTCTCATTAGTCTGAGAATTCACTACTGATATTTGCTTATTTCAGCTGCTGAGCCGACGTAATGCTCTGCACGAAAGGGCTATGTATCGGCGTGCTCAACTGGCAGATTCATTCCACCTGCAGCAGTTTTTCCGAGACTCTGATGAACTAAAGAGTTGGGTCAACGAAAAGATGAAAACTGCAACGGATGAGGCTTACAAGGTAAAAACAAGAATAAATATCCTGATAATGTTAAGCTAGTATTGGTTTTCAGGTACTGTTGGTGTCTAGGAACCTTATGAATAGTTCCTCCTCTTGTCATCTGCATGATCCCAAGGAGAATATTCCAGCACTACGCAAACGCTTATTCTGTAGATAAAATGGTTTGCTATCTAACTTGGTACTTATGGCTGCAATTCCTTTGACGTTATCTCAGCCTTTGTGACCGCACTCAGCCTTACAGGATCCACAGTTAGCTAGTGTATTCTGTGTGATATGTACTACAGGTCTGGAGGATAGGCCATCTAAT
This sequence comes from Trachemys scripta elegans, assembly GCF_013100865.1. Taxonomy (NCBI): domain Eukaryota; kingdom Metazoa; phylum Chordata; order Testudines; family Emydidae; genus Trachemys; species Trachemys scripta. The sequence goes on from NC_048314.1 coordinate 13,576,914, forward strand.
GTGGAGAAGTGTTCATAGTCACATAGGAAATGTAAATATGAAGAACTGATATAAGTTCTCCACTTTTGCTCTTACTTATTAGCATGAGATTGGTGAAATGAGGTTTTTTAATATATGCTGATTTCAGACTGAAATGTTTTCTCCCTTTCCTACCTGTAGGACCCATCAAACCTGCAGGGTAAAGTTCAAAAACATCAGGCTTTTGAGGCAGAGCTCTCTGCAAATCAAAGTCGCATTGATGCCCTGGAGAAAGCTGGCCAGAAGCTGATTGATGTCAATCACTATGCATCTGATGAAGTAGCAGCCCGCATGAATGAGGTCATCAGCTTGTGGAAAAAACTGCTGGAGGCCACTGAGCTCAAAGGTAAGATATCGTCTTTGCTGTAACTGATCATAAGAGAGCTATAGAATGACATTTCCAGCTATGGAGAAGTTTTCTGGAGAAGTCAGCGCTGAGAACAAGTGAGTAGTGAGTTAAATGAAATAGAAATTAAAATAACCTTCCTCCTCTCTCTCCTTTACATACATGCAGGAATAAAGCTGCGTGAAGCCAACCAACAGCAGCAATTTAACCGCAATGTGGAAGACATTGAGCTATGGTTGTATGAGGTGGAGGGACACTTGGCTTCTGATGATTATGGAAAAGATCTTACTAATGTTCAGAATCTTCAGAAGAAACATGCTCTGTTGGAAGCAGATGTTGCTGCTCACCAGGTAGCACAATTTCCTTTCCTCCCTCCCTTACGGGCGTATTAACATGATTATTAAGCTAGACATAGCACTAACTGCTAGTGTCTGTGGAGTAAAGGATTTGTTAGTGTTTCCACGATAAAGGTGTATTTCAGGAGTTTACAATTTTGTTCTCCGAATTTGCTCTGAACACAGTTTGGTAGAAAGATTTGTCTGGGAACAATGTTTCTTTGAGTGACTCTGCATATTCCTATTTATGGGCACTGTGCAGCCTTGTGGTACCTCACAGTAAAACCTCTTCTAGCAGTGTCAGCTAGAACACATCTTTGTGCCCCCTCCCTCTCTCCCTCCCTGCCACCCTTCCCCTCAGCTTCAGGATGCACCGAGGGTGAAGCTATAAAGGGGGCAGACTACTCTCACCACCTCATTTCCTTCGAGCAGTGTGCCTGGATGGATGTTAACCACGCTGGTCTCTTCGGAGTCGGCATCTCTTTCTGCTTAGAAATAGTTAGTGTTAGCTCATTACAGAATAGTTAGTGAATTAGCATTTCTCCCGGTTCAGAGTTATGGATGAACTGAAGAAACAGAAGAAGCTGGAGTTCAAGAAGTGCGCTTCCTGGCATCCAACGGTCATGTGTGGTGCCTCGGAGAAGCGCACTCACCCTCTGGGTGTTTGATTTGCCAAACCTTTACTCCCAGAGCCCACAAGGATAGGGAGACTTGCTTGCAGCTCCTCCTCCTAAAGGAAGCCCTCAAGGCTAGGCCCTATGGAGCCGATCAGCATCCTAAGTCTAAGAGGCCAGTCTCTGTCCCCGTGGCTACTAGTGGCTCCAAGGAACTGAAGCGTTCTAAGAAGCCACTTCCCCGTCAGGGTCAGACTCAGTTCCTGCAGTTCCCTCAGTCGAGCCCCCCAAGGCTACAGATATGTGAACTATGGTCAGAGCCAACTACCCTGGTTCTGGAAGAGAGATCAAAAAATAGTTCAGCCACCTTCACCGGTGCCATACCTCATTCCTCCCAGCTATCCAGCCCTGATGGAAACCCTGTGGCTGCAGGATTAGGGCCAATTCTGACTTCAGCTTCCAGATCCAGGAAGATGGAATTGCTCAGTGTGTCAGAATCTGGGCTGTTGGCACCTTTGCTTCTGCCTCTCTGTAGCCATTTTGTAGCATACGTCCAACTCTGACAAGACTGCTACAATTCAGCAGCAGAGATCCATTCCTTCTTTGGTAGCAAAGGATATGGACTTGTGTCTAACAACTGATCCAGTGTTGTCATCTTTGGATCTTCTGTTGGTTCCTGGGTCAGATGTGGCTACATCCTCTGTTCCAGAGAGCTCAGTCAATGTGGCAGCCCAGGTTCACCTGCCAATTTCAGTTGCTTTTCTGTTCTTAATGGAAAACACATGGGTTCCAAAAGATTATTTATTTTTCTCAGTGCTTGACTTAGTCTTCCTTGTTCCCTGCTAAGAAGAGGAGGTTAGAAGATGCTGTGGGTCTGTTTCCAGATCATCCTATACTTCCTCTGCCGAGGACCCCCTAGAGACTCTCCGCAAAGAGCTGGATTGCCATTCTCTTTGGATCTGCTTTTGTCATCATTACATTCTATATTGGATCCAGACTTGGAACCAAGAGGAAGAGAGAGGATGAATAGAGAAATCTGTGTCTTGCTTTGTACCACCCTATGGTCTGTCTCCCACAGGCATATTCCTGATCTCTATTTGCTGGGGAGACTGGCAATCCAGGACCCCATGGCTTTATTGGGGGCCACCTCAGGAGTTTTGTAATTACCCTCCAAGTGGATAGAGAGATAGTTTCCTCCGTTGAGAATCTCTGGACTGCCAAATCCTTCATATCTGTTGACATTACTGACAGTGATGCCTGAAATGTTGTCAGAGGAAGAAGACAATGAGGTAGCTCCTTTCTGATCAGAAGCATTTGGAAATGGACTATGAGCCTGATTTATTGCTTGATGAACATGTGGGGTAGCTTCAGCCTCTGCTCCTTCAGGAGACACTGAGCAGTTTCACAACTTGGTATATCATATGGTGTCCGCTTTAATTCTTTCCTGCCGTGTCTGTGGAAGAGACTTCTCTGCTGGTGTTTGATGTACTTGCTACTTAGAGGAGTAAAATATGCCTACCCATTTGGATGGTTTGCTACAGCCAGCTAAATCAGTGTGAAGCACACCTGTTTCTAAGAAAGCAGACAAGTTGTATCAGATACCCTCTGAATGGTTTTCCTACTTCCACATCCACCCTGTCCCTAACTCTCACTCATGATGGCTGTTGCCAGTAACAGGGCTAGATCTAGATTATCGCATTCTACCCTAGCTGATGAAGAGGGCAAAAGGATTGACTCATTGAGGAGCAAGGTGTTCTCCTTGTCCCTCAATATTAGGACAGGGAATTATCAAGTGGTTATTGCCCTTTACCAATACCATGTATGGGAAAAGATGACTTTATTTTTCCAAGACTTCCCAAATGACAAAAGTAGGTTGGCGAATGCCATCTTAATGGAAGACCAGAATGTAGTCAAACGTGTGCTCAGGGCCTCTTTTGGCACTTCAGACTCTTTTGCCAGAATATTGGCATCTGCTGTGATGATCAGGAGAGACGCTTGGCTCTATTGCTCCTCCCTAGCTATGGATGCTAGAACTAAGCTGGGGGACCTTGCTTTTGAAGGGGATGGTCCATCCTGGACAGTGACTTCAAACACGGCTCCCCAACCCATGGTAGACCACCTGAATCATTTGAGAGTTCATGGGAACTGGCCCCCTTCAGGAGAGATCCTTGCATATCAATATTAAGAGCTCTCAGGTCATTCCTCCCTCACTTGCAATGGAGGTTTGTGCAGATGGAAACTGACATTACATCAGCAACGTATTACGTCAACAAGTGAGAGTGGGGGCTCACTTTGCTCCCCTGTGTGCAGAGGCTATAAGACTATGGTATTGGTGTATTTGTCATAACATTCATCCTGTAACTCAGCATCTAGAAAGGGAAAACAATGTAGTCGTGGACCATCTCAGCATGACCCAGCTCTCAGATGCACAAATGGTCCCTAAAGGATCAGTTGGTTCACACTGTATTTTCCAGGTGGGGTCAACTATATGTGGGCTGTTCACAACGAGGGTCAACAGAAAGTGTCTTCGCGGTTCCAGAGTGGGTAGGGACTGTCAGTCCCTGTCAAATGCCTTCCTTCTGCACTGTGGGAAGGGCTTGTTGTATGCTTTTCCTCCATTTCTGTTGATTCAGAAGATAGTAAGGAAGATACATCAGGATAGGGCAAGGATGATACTCATTGCCCCATTTTGGTCGTGTGGTGGTTTACTGATCTCCTTCAACTGTCTGATGGTGTCTTTGTGTCTTCCTCTGTCCCAGAAAGAGAGAAGGATTTTTCATCCAAACCAACAGTTTCTTCAACTGATGGCGTGGGCAATCAGACTCTGACTGTGTCTGCTCTTGAGCAGTCATGTTCTTCCTCAGTGCATGACATACTAATCAACTCTCAAAAACAATTTACTAGAAACGGTTACCTTCTAAAATGGGCTAGATTTCAGACTTGGACGAAGGGACGATCTGATTCTCCTGCCTCTGCTTCCATCCCTTGTGATATAGAATACTTAGCCCCTGATTCTTTAAGTACATTATCTAACATAGTTAAAAGTTTGTCAGCCATTTCCACATCTCGTATTCTAGTTGATGGCAGATCTTTATTTGTTCACGGTTCAGTTAAAAGGTTTATGAGAGGGTTATCTACTGTGTATCCCTCTGTTAGAGGTCCTGTCCCTTCTTGAGACCTCAACTTGGTGTTGGCCGTGCTGCTAAAATCAACCTTTGATCCCTTGGCTGAGTGTTCCTTCTACCATTTATCTATTGAAACAGCTTTCCTTATTGCTATCACATCAGCCGGGAGAGTGAGTGAATTGAATGCACTTATGGCCGACCCAACCTTTCATTTCTTGGCATAAGGACAAGCTAGTTCCCAGATTTTTACCTAGGTGATGTCTGATTTCCACATCAATCACACCATTAATTTGACAGATTTCCCCCCCCCCTCCCCCAAGCAGCACTCTAATTGGGGGAGGGAGGTTACAGTTCTTCATACTCTGGATGTTAGAAGAGCTGTAGCCTGTTACCTGGAAAAAACTAAGAGTTTTCATCAATCATCTAGATCGTGTCTTATGCCAAGAACATGGTGTATAGAGTTTCTGTCCAGTCTGTTTCTTGGTGGATTAAACAAATTACTCATTTCTACACACTGGCAAAAGTCCCTGTGCCTGCTGCAATTTGACTACATTCCACTAGAGCTGTGATACTTCCTTTGCCTATCTTAGGGGCAGGTACCAGTTGCTGAAATTTGCAAAGCTGCAAACTGGACTTCTATGCACACTTCCACTATGCTTTGTGCTCTGGACTCGGCTTCTAGGGGGATGCAGAATTTGGCAAAACTGTGCTTCAGTCTCTGTTCAACTAGGATTTTGTTCCCTCCTCCAGGTTAGTTTTAGCACCGCTTACCAATCTGTTCCTTAAGTGGGAATATGCAGAGCCACTCAAAGAAGAAATGAAAGTTACTTGTAACCAGAGTTGTTCGAGATGGCTCTGCATATTCACGCTTCACACCTGCCTTCCTGTCTCTGTCAGAGTCCTTGTTGTTTTGTGTCTCTGGCTTTGTGGTAGAAGGAACTCACATGGTGAGGGTGCTCCGCCTCCCTTTAGAGCATTACTCTCAGTGCACTGTGAGTGGTGCTAAGTGGAGTTCAGGAGCACGCTAACTGATGCTGTTAGAAGAGGTTTTTATTATAAGACACCACCAGGCCAGGAAGTGTGAATATGAAGAGCCATCTCAAAGAACTCTAGTTACAGGTAAGTAACCTTCATTTTTATTTTAGTTTTTTGAAGTAACTGAGAGAAATGCAAAAATCCAAGAAGATTACTAACTGTTTTGACTTGTTGAGAGCACAAAGTCATTCTGTGGCGTGAAACTTCCAAGATCCATTTATCAGTTTTAAAAGGTGCATTGCACCTTATTTAGTAGAGAACTACTCAAAAATGCTTAATGCTCTGGGTGATGTTAACTCTCATGTTCATTCATGAGGTGTGGCTATTACTGTCCATTTTTTCATTAATTCAGACAATACACAAATCAGTTATAAAAGACAGACTCAAAATTCCAAATCCAAAGACTTTCACAGCTGAAGACAATCCTAGCTTCTACACATCACCTTTAAAAGTTCAAAACACACAGCAAGGAAACTCCGTAACATGCAGATTCCAGTAGCTTCATTAAAACTTGCTTAATTTTAAACTTTTATTTAAATTTGCTGAATACTCCTGTTGATCTGACTTTTGGGAACAGTCAATACATTTGTAAGTTTATTGGAATTTGGTGTTTTTCTTTTGTGTAGTATATTGTGAGTCTAAAAATCATACACATCTCTATTAAAACTGAAACTTTTCAATCAACTGTTTACTTTTTGTATTTCTTTCTGCTTTTAGGCAGTGAAAATAACTAGTTGATTTCTAGTCCAATTTCACTTTGATTTTTCTCATCCATTATTGCAGTACAAGGGATAAGCTAAAGACCTAGAAATGTTACATAACAGTCTGGCTCTGCAACTAACAAGAATAATCAAAGCCTAAACCATCCTGGAGAATACTGATGTAATACCATTGCTGAATTAAATTTTAGGATCGCATTGATGGCATCACCATCCAGGCTCGCCAGTTCCAGGATGCTGGACACTTTGATGCTGATAATATCAAGAAGAAACAAGAAGCTTTGGTGGCTCGCTATGAAGCTCTGAAGGATCCTATGGTAGCTCGCAAGCAGAAGCTTGCTGACTCTCTTCGCCTGCAGCAACTGTTCCGTGACATTGAGGATGAAGAGACCTGGATTAGAGAGAAGGAACCTATTGCAGCTTCAACAAACAGAGGTTGGTACATCCTCATCTTTGTGCTTCCAGTTATTTTAACTGGATAATTCTGTTGTTCAATGCCTGTGTATCTTTACAGAATATAATTTGGGAATTTCTAAAATGTTTCTGACATGTTTATCCATGGCATTGGTTTGAATTACAAATCTATTGTTACAGTAGTAGTTGTCCACGATTCCTTTATTACAGATTACTTTGTGACGTTTCTAACTTTTTATAGGGCAATTAATTTTACACAGTAAGAGATCGAGACTGTAATCAGACCTACTCACTGACTAATCTTGCAGGATTCAGTCAATGTGTTTTATGCTAGAATCTTTTATTTAACCAATTGACTTCAGTGACTTTGAATGATCTCCTAGATTAAGATATATCCTATGATCTCTTTCAGGCAAGGATTTGATTGGGGTCCAGAACCTGCTAAAGAAACACCAAGCCTTGCAGGCAGAAATTGCAGGCCATGAGCCGCGCATTAAAGCAGTCACCCAGAAAGGAAATGCCATGGTGGAAGAGGGTGCGTCTAAATATTTTAATCCTTCCTAGTTCATAAATTCAATATTCTTTTTTCACTTTACATCCTCTGGCCCTATACAATTGCCTCTTTTATGATAGTTTGCATGTGCATAATAGTATCTGCCAGAGGGATTAAATAGCCGATTTTGATTTATCGCTGTCCTTCACATGGAAATACATGTGTGTTCCTGGGGAAAGCCTATCTTCTATTTAACAGATTTTCATCTGCTGCTGCTAGTCACCTACATATTGGTACAAAGTAATTGTCACATTAAACCAATGAGCTGTAATTTTATCCTAATACATGGCTCCTAGTGATGTCTGATCTTTTCACTTTTTCCTTGAAGTCTCATTTTAAGGTACTACCTTTAAATATTCTGAGAAATAATAATCAATGGTGATGGGAGCTCTGTAGCTCCTGCTATTAGTGATATTACATTTACATTAGTATTTTTTATTCAGCAATCTTACTAATGTACCCCCTCTTTCCAAAATTCTAAATGCTTTTTCAAATCAGAGTCTTTTTCTGATGTAGAAACTCAAGCCTTGAAAGAACTGGCCTTTTCCTGCATCACTGTAAACAAATAGAAAGGAAATGATTAGGGCAGGGTGGTCTTTGTCTTCAATGACTCAAATGTTCCTGGCGCAATCTGACAAGAGAAAACGGTAACTTTCATTCAGTGTCAAAAGGACACTGCCTGCCGAAAGCCAAACTTGGACTAAGCTTTGTGTGATAATGAAAACCATTCAAAGTAAGGTGGATAGCTTTACATAAACCAGACTTGTGTGATTAAAAAAAATGCAAGTCATCTTTCAGTCCCTTCTGTCGTTTGTATGTCTCTAAATAATGTCTCCAAACCCACTTTTCTTGCTCTTTCATTATTTAGGACACTTTGCTGCTGAGGATGTGAAAGCCAAATTAAATGAGCTAAATCAGAAGTGGGAATCGCTGAAAGCCAAGGCCTCTCAGCGTCGACAAGATCTAGAGGACTCCCTGCAAGCCCAGCAGTACTTTGCTGATGCTAATGAGGCTGAATCCTGGATGAGGGAGAAGGAGCCCATAGTGGGCAGTACAGACTATGGAAAGGATGAAGACTCTGCTGAGGTGTGGAACTGGTGGTATTTTGTTGCATGTGCAAAAAGTAGCAGTGGGAATCTGATGTAGGATTGATAAAGATAATGAGTTGTTCTGCAGGTTTTAGTGTTTATGTGAAAGTGAGAAGGACAGCATATACAGTAAGCTGCTTGTCTAGCAAATTGTAGCGGAGTATAGAAACAAGAATATGTATTCTTGTTCTCCACCTCCATTAATAAAGTTCCCTGGGCAAGATGTTAGACTAGCTACAAAGAAAGTTGGCATTGTTATTCACTTTGTTATAGGATTTTCATATTGTGTGGAGGAGACACAGGGCATAATATCTCAGTGGATTGGTAATTGGATACAGTCTTTCACACCTATGTCTTCAGTATGAACCTGCCCTTCAGTAGTTCATTAATGATATATAGCTGTGAGATGGTTTTCAAACTGCTATTTTAGTGGTACTGAACCAATTCCTAGTGGATGGTAGCTATATCACAGATTACACAAACTGGCACCCTTGGTGGTAATTCCAAAGCAGTAGAAGCTAGCGACTTCAAGAACATGAAGTCTAAACTGCTCTCACTTCCGGAGGACGGAATTCCCTACTCAGGGTTGAAGCACATTAGTGAAGCAGTGTCAAAAACTTTCCCTGCTGCTACCTGTGCCATATCTGTTCTGTGGCTAAATAGAGGTCTTCACTCTGCAGAGCTGCTAGTCCTGCAGTTCTCATGAGAACTGCATTCAATATATATACATTAAAATTAACATATATGTATATATAAAGTGTAGAATCTGTGAAGTGGTTTTCTGATGTGCATGTTGCAATGTTTGTTTGGTTTCAGGCTCTTCTGAAGAAACATGAAGCTTTGATGTCAGATCTTACCGCTTATGGCAGTAGCATGCAGGCATTAAGGGAGCAGGCCCAGTCATGCAGGGTAAGGAAAGATGGCTAATCATCTGTTATAGAAACAAAGCTTATTATCATCAAGCATTATTGCTGAGTGTTTTGTTCTCAAATCTAAGTTAGTGGTCTTCGTCTTTGTGCTCTACTGCTGCCTATTGTAATCGATAACAGGCATGTATGTAGCACAGATAGAAAACAATTGTTTTGTTTAATGAAACTGATATAGTTGTTGGCCTTGTTTGTGGGTTTGAATGTAGAAACGGCACCCAAATAAACCTACTTCATCACTCTTTCATTAGTTGCTAAACAGGAATCCTTTAATACACCGTGGCATTGTAGTAGGTATAATTAAGGCTGCAATACTTTGTAGAACAACTTTATTAGTTACATTTCAACATTCAGCAGTTTCTATTGTGTAATGCATTTTTCTCTTTCCTCCTCTTCATGGCAGCAACAAGTTGCTCCCACAGATGATGAAACTGGGAAAGAGCTGGTCCTTGCTCTCTATGATTATCAAGAGAAGAGTCCCCGGGAGGTGACAATGAAAAAGGGAGACATCCTCACACTGCTCAACAGCACCAACAAGGTAAACTCTCGCCTGCCAGGATTCTGTACTGCCTGGTACACTTGGTCTTATACGCACTAGTGAGCTTTTTTGTTGTTAAACAGCACTGTCATAGCATAGTTAAATCATTTACATAGTCATTCTGTGCTTCCATCCCTCCCTCAATTCTTTGGCACCCCTCTTCAACCCCCAGAGGCTCCGCCCCTCTTCCTCTGTTTTACAACCCTCATCACTCTGTTGTACCCACCAACTTTCTACATGCGAGACTTCATTCTCTTTATATCCCATCACCATTCAGCATTCATTGACCGTAAGGGCTCATGGTTGAGAGATGAAGCTATTCTTTTCCTGCTCAACTGCACTCCTAGTCCCTTCTGGCCAGGGGGCAGAGAGCTTGGAAATCAAATTGGAGATTCACCATGGTACTGCATAGGATTATTACTTGAGAGCAGGTTCAGTTTAGTATCTGAGGGGGCTTCTGAAAAGCTGTGCTCTACTCTTGCAGAGGGGTGGAATTGATGGTAGGGCCTCTTCCTTGATGGTATTTTTGTCCGTTGTGGTTTTTTTTTTGTTTTTTTTTTTTAATTGAAAGAAAAACAAAACACTTGTGTTTAAAGTCTAATGGTGTTAATGCACGAATCCATGTACCAAAAATCCTGTGGGCAGAAACACTCACAGGACTGTCCTGATGCTGATGAGGTACACTGAAAACATGTGGGTAGTGGTAGTTCTCTTGTGCTGTTCAGGTGCTACTAGTAGCCTCCACGCAGTTACAGAAGTTGCTTGTTTGTGGTTGTGTATCCATGTCACCTATCAAGATGAACATGTAATCAAGGTTGTATTTTCCTTTCTTTTCAGGACTGGTGGAAGGTAGAAGTGAATGACCGTCAGGGTTTTGTACCAGCTGCCTATGTGAAAAAACTAGACCCTGCCCAGTCTGCATCCCGAGAGAACCTACTCGAGGAGCAAGGCAGCATAGCCTTGCGGCAGGAGCAAATTGACAACCAGTAAGATCTAACTAACAGGACCTAAAATCAGTCGTAGCACTTGTTGGGTTGGCCAGTGCCTCACTTCTACAAGTTTGGGTAGACGTCCCTTTAACATCAGCGGATCGTTGCATTAGAACCTAGTGTTCCACTTTTACAGCAGGAAAATGCTTTTTTTTTTATTGATCCATTTCATTCTTAATTCTAGATTCTTCTGCTGCTTTTCCAGTTTAACTGTACAAATCATGAAATTGAGCTCAACTTACTGTCTAACTTTATTTTCCGTGGTTTTGTTGTTGTTGTACCTAACAACTTAAACTTGTTTGTGAATTATTTCTGTCCTAAGCAGCATTCATATTTGTAATTATATCGTCTTAACATGCAATTATGTTTGAGACGCCTTCTGAAATCTGATTATCAGAAGTACAGTACCCTCCATATACAGGACTGGCCTTGGGCAATTAATTGTTTAGGGGTCATGGCTGTTTGGCTCTGGCTTGTTGCAGTTTTTCAGAGACAAAGTGCTGCCACTCTGCACTATGTGAGCTAAAATCTACCTGCATAACATTTTAATTTGCTATGCAGATGAAGAAAGCTGCCTGAATGCTTGGTAAATGCCTCTCCTACAGCACATGGTAGCTGTAGATTAGCTTGAGGCAGAGCAGTAGAGGATAGGTGTGGGCTACAGGCTCATCTTATCAGACTACTTGGAAAGGAAAATCTAGAAGTTGTATGCTCCCTCCCAGCTGTTCTCACAGTTATGCTGTCACTTTTACAAGAATTCCCACCCACTCAGTTGTTTTTGAGACACCAACTATTAAATGTGTTGGTAAATTATTGGCTTTGTAAACTGAGAATGAAAACCTGTGTTTTTTTAAACTGTATTATACTGTAATACATAGTACATACTAGAGGGAGGCAAGAACGCAAGGTTCTTAGTAATAAATTTCGGAACAGTTTGTAACTCTAATATACGCTTGCACACTGCTTCTGAGAGCTAGAAACTAGGGTGTGCCTTTCAGTTCTGAACTGAATGGCATGATTGAGAAGCGAGATGGCCCTGTAGTGAGAGTTCAACTGTGCTGATGATGATTTCTTTATGTGATTTGCACTGACTGATTGGCTTCAAATTTTGCTTTTGAATGGCACCTAACTTTCTCCATTTAAATGTGAATTCTTAACCTTCATCTCCCACCACAAATGACCCCTGGATGGAGCTGCTGCTTTCATTATTTTTTGTTAATCTAACTAATTTTTGCATGCTTTTGCTGTGCTCCCTCTGTCTGTGCAGGACTCTCATAACTAAGGAAGTCGGCAGTGTATCTCTACGTATGAAACAGGTCGAAGAACTGTGAGTAGGATTCACCCCTTTCTAAACCATGCTGTCTTCATACTAGTTACCTGTTCATTCTCCCTTTTTTCTTTCCTCCTTTGGGAGTGCTGCTCCAGAGGGACACACGGAAGCAATTCGTGCAATGTAGAATAGTCTGAATTTAGAACAGTAGTAGATATTTGGCACATGATCTCTTACAGCTAGACAGCAGCTTATCTTGTTGGCCACTTCTGTCTTTGCTAAACTGGAGGCGTTGTTACTTTCTACCATACTGATCTTGCTTATGAAACAAGACATCTGCTTGTCTCCATTAACTGAGTTAAAAAGAATCCTGCAGTTTCTTAGGTGTATGTAAAAATGTGATCTATTTATATACATACATGAACACGTGTGTATGTGTATTGGAATACAGCATATTACATATGAATGGCTTAGAATTATTTGCAGACACAATTAAAATAATCATACCATTCACAAAGGGTGATCAAACCCTGTTATTTTGCTCCATAAAAGTTGCATTACAGGCATACAGGAAGGTTTCTCACTGTCATAAGATTAAGTTAAAATATTCTATTAAAACCTGCTGGAACAAATGTACTTTGCCTTGAGCTCTGACAAACCGCCAGAGGAAGCAAGTTCCATGGGTGACTTCTCTTGCTTGAGAATGCTCTGCCACCTTTCCTACAGAGTTTGTCTCAGGCACCCACAACAGAAACATCCTAATCACTCTTAATTGTCACAGAGTAGTTGAAGGAAAATCAGATTCTAAGGGAATTGGATCCCAGGTCATTTATGGGCTATATAATTATGCTTCCTAGTTCCTGAAATTGCACCCTGAAGCCAACTTTTATGGTCAGTGCAGGATGTGACACTCAAGTGCTATGTGCTTATGGCAGCCCATCCCATTCAGAAGATGAGCAGCAGCGTTCTGCATGAGTCTCAGGTAGATTCAGTCTCAGCCAGTTCACTTCCTTCTGACTTCCAGTCTTAATCCGATACCAAGATGACAATGGTCTCATATAATTTAGGTTTCATGAAAAGGATACACAAGTAAGTATGGACATCATGTATTGACACTGGAGCCCAAAGTGTCTAGTTTTTCTCCAACAGTCTTACGTAGACATTGAATAGGAGAAGTGACAGAGTGATACCCTGTATAATCCATCCTATTGGGAAGAAATTACTCATTATTCAACCAGTGTGCTCTTGGTCTTAGGAACGAAACCATTGCAAGGGTGTCTTGTTCACCTTTGTATGGTGCTGCAGGTGACCCAACGATATCATAGAATTAAAGGCTGCTAATTTAATCAAATTAGAATGGACACTTTCCCTCTATCCGTGGCTTGAAGATGGAAATCAGTCGTGGATATTAATAGTTTCTCTACTATACTCAAGCTTGAAATCTGATTGAAGAAATCTGAGGAATCCAGAGGCTGCCCCATCACCAGAAGATTTGAAACAGGATGGCAATTAGAGAAACTTTTAGAGGGTTTTTTTCAATAAGGATCTAACCATAGATTCCTTAAAATGGTCATCAAGTTTGCCCTCCCAAAAAGAGGCATTCGCAGTCCCCCGAGACTTCTCTGCTGTCTTTCACCAGCCATAGCTTGTAAAAGGACTCCAAAGACCATCTGTATCCATTGCTTCCTCTTTGTTGTATGTTGGAAATATTTAGACTTGATTGCGAGAAATAAGCAGAAGACATTTACCCACCCACCTACCTGTGCTTTTCAAGTAATTGCACAGTATTTCTGTATATACTACTTGTTCTGAGAGATCCTAACTCCTTAGGCAAAAATATGAATTTGCTTTGGTCTTTTAAGGCCTAGGAAAACTATGTACCTTTTTTTAAGCTGTCGGTATGTCTTTAGGACCTAATTCGTGTTACATTTATCCTAACATAAATCAGGAGTAATTCCATTGAAGTCAGTAGGAATCACACAGATGTAAAAATGGTGTAAGTGAAATCAGAATTAGGCACATTTCTATTGCACAGTTGAAAATTTTTGCTTTGTGAAAGGAGGGGGAAAAAAGACAAGATCACCAAGTATTCATCAGATATTACATTGAGTAACAGGCAGGCAAGAATCTTGTGTCAGACAGCTGTGAGCTGTCAAATTTAAATGAGCTGTGGGAAATTGATATACTAGAAGAAAATCTTTTAATGTGCTGTTTAGCATATTTTATGCATATGTTTGATATAGTTGCATGAACAAAATATAAGGTAGGATAAATAAGTGAAAGAGCTTATGTTGTATGCAGCTACCCCTGCGTTGCTGACCTGCATTCCTTATCCTAAGCTGCAATTTGCTTTGCTTCTGCCCATCAAAAAAGCCTTTTATGTGGGAAGTCATGGTTCAGTGTCATGATCTGTGTAGTATAGAAACTTACAGGGTTTACATCTACATGATCATTGTCTGTTATTGTGCAGAATTATTTATTTGGCATCTTCTTGTAGGGATTTCCTTCATCGCTGGTGTTGCTAGTCCATTTTTATCACCTTCATATACTATAACTCTGTTCAGGTGAGATCTGACGGTCCCCCACCCTCCCTCTCTGTATGTTCCAGATATCACTCTCTTCTTGAGCTGGGGGAGAAGCGAAAGGATATGCTGGAAAAAAGTTGCAAAAAGTTCATGCTTTTCCGTGAGGCTAATGAGCTGCAGCAGTGGATCAATGAGAAAGAGTCTGCACTCACCAATGAAGAGGTGGGGGCTGATTTGGAGCAGGTTGAGGTACTGCAGAAGAAATTTGATGACTTTCAGAAGGTAGGTTATTATGTAACCTTTTATGTAGCACAATAATTCTACGTCTTCTTGTCATCCTTCAGCTCAGATTCCTGATGAGGTTTCCATGTCAATCCCTTCATAGTTTGGTATAGTTCCACTAAGACACAACTCTGTGAAGCAAGCAAAGCATTCAGTTTATTTCCACTGGATCTGCTGCTGGCGACCCCATATCCAGACAGCCCAAGCTGGTATTCTGCCACATGTTATCTCCACCTATGTAGCACCAGAGGAAACCCTCCTTTTTATTTAGCATTTCTGAACATGGAATCTCCTGCACTTGACTGTAGGTGCTACTTTTACTACTTCCTCTATGCTGAGTATGCCATCCAGACAAGGAAGCTTCCCCCTCCCTTTGTTTAAAGGCAGAGTGATCAGGCACTCTGAACTGCACAGTATTCTACAAGACATGAAATAATAATGGCCTCTGCTTTGAAGAGGAGGTGATTGGTTTTATTTTTTTTTTCTCCACCCACCATTGGTGAGTGTATGACATTGGCTGAATTTTGCCTTGCATGAGATGTAAAAGAGCTTTAAAATGTTTTCCCTCTTGCGCTGTGAGCCATTGTGCATAGAAGTGCCAGGGGCTCTGGACTAATGATTTGGAATAACCGGTGATTCAATATGGGCTGTATTACATTTACAGCTTGAATGTTAAGTAACAAGCAGTCTGAGCTGGCCTAACGTTACAGGTGAGAGATGGGTGCCAAACACCTTGATGTCTCTGTAATAAACTGACTGCTGAACTTAAAATATATCACCTTCAAGACTTCAGTGCCAGCTCTCTAGTATAAGGAAGTATGTTTATTCTGAAATACATAACTTCCCTTTTTCTACTTTTAGTAATCCATTTAACGAGTTGTTATGGGGCCTGAAATAGTGGCCTGTATCATAAGATCACATCTTGAGTCATCTCTTCTAGTGTATTTATCCAGCACAATAGCTGATCATTTTTTAATCTTCTTGGTAATGCAATTTAAATTAACATTGTAGTTAATGGTTTTAAAGCTGTCTAGAAATTAACTTTATTTTATTGTGGGAAAAACTCTAGTAGTCCAGTTCTTTAATCCATTGACACTGGCAGTTGGGATTTCTTGGCATAAGACTCTATGCATTGTAGATACACTGATGACTGGAAAGGTCAAAAGGGCTAAATCCCTGCTGTTCATAAATTGGATACCTTTTGATGCCTCTGATTGACAACCTTATCGCCTTGTGTTTTGTTTATATAAATGTTCATGCTGTGATATTTACTGTTCTGTGCAGGATTTGAAAGCCAACGAATCTCGTCTAAAGGACATAAACAAGGTTGCGAATGACCTGGAATCGGAAGGGCTGATGGCAGAGGAAGTACAGGCAGTACAGCAACAGGTCTGTGTTTTTGTGACGTGGTCCGATGCCATTTTATAATAAGAGACAGATGGAATTGGTTTTGTCCGTTCTTCTCCTGTTTTTCCATCTGTCCTCTACTTTTGCAGCTGAAGATTTTTATTGCTTCTATTTCGCTACTTATTCTTTTTTCTAGATTGCTGGTTGTCTAAAAGTGGCTTTGGTCAGCAGGGTAGCCTTTAGATCATTTCATTGTAAATAGTGCTATAACATACATCTAGATAATATTTAATTTTTTTAATACTTGGAAGTTCTAAATTAATAGTATGTGGATTTTCCATGACTACTAGTGATGCTTTGGACAAGTCATTTAATCTCTCTGTCCTTGTTTCTACATTTTTGATAATACTGTTAGACCTTACATAGGTGAGGATTAGTTGGTTAATGGGATAAATTCACTCCACTGTTCATGCAGTTCTTTGAACATTTAAAATGCAATATAAATGCCCAAGTATTATTAGCTTTCCATGACTGCTTTTGCTTGTGTAAATAATTCTACACAATATCGACAATTATAGCAAGACCACCGAAAACACTTGTTCCTTTATAAACCCTGTGATAATGTTATACCATAATTCACTGTGAGTATCAAAACTCTGCCACTTGTGCTGCATGTATTTTTTTATTTGAGCACGTTCTTCAGCTGGTAGTACACAGAAGGTCGACGTAGCAGAATACTTTTGCTTCCTCTTTGTAGGTTACATTGTTCGTCCCATTTCCTTCCCTTTCCTCAAAAAGAATCAAATCTTTCTAGATTTTCTTTTACAAAATAACATATCCATTTCCTTTTCCCTTACAGGAAGTCTATGGCATGCCCAGGGTAAGCATTGTTATGATATTTGCATGCTGTCTTGCAGAAGCTTTAACAGAAAGAGGGTTTGGACATACAGAAGAGAAGATTTTGTGACTGAGATCCCTTTTGGGTCATAGTTCATCTCTCTCAGAACCCTCTTTCTTGATAATGTCTTTGAAGGGTGACACAAAAATTCTCTTACCTTCTTCAGCCAAATTCAGGGAGATTATCTTGTTTGATGCATTCATCCTCTGATACTTATATCTCAAGCCAATAGCCAGCTCAATGCAGGGTAGCTCATGTGGCCCTGGTATATATTTACCACCACGCATTTTTTAAAATTTTTAAAATAATTCTGAAAGGATTGTGTGCACATAAATAACTTAGAGATTTAATCAGGTGTCTTGATCCTTGAAAATTTAACCGGGTGTTGGTTAACTTCCATTTTCTGTGTTTTCTTGATGTCTAAAGTTTTCCCTTAATACTTTAAACAGGATGAAACTGATTCCAAGACCGCGTCTCCTTGGAAGGTAGGTCTGACTATTTGGTGACACATCTAACAGATAGGAAAAATAATAACATTCTTGCACATTACATCATCTCTTAGGGCCTTGCATCCTTCTAACACACACATTCCTTTCCTTATGAGAAGTAGTAGAGTGCTGTCCTGGTCCCTTCTTCCAATAATCATGTCAATTCACAATGGATAGATTTTTAAAACGCACATTATGAAAAATCTGTGGAATAATCAGTAGAAATTAACTGATGTAATTATCCCGCACACTGTATTAAAATATAAAGTTACTGTACAGGTGCTGCTGTCTCAGAGATAATATTAACAAAAACCAACACCCTCAACTTTCCTCATGTCTAGTCTTCATTACAAGTATGCACACAACTTGGGGGGGAGGGATAGCTCAGTGGTTTGAGCATTGGCCTGCTAAACCCAGGGTTGTGAGTTCAATCCTTGAGGGGGCCACTTGGGAATCTGGGGCAAAATCAGTACTTGGTCCTGCTAGTGAAGGCAGGGGGCTGGACTTGATGACCTTTCAAGGTCCCTTCCAGTTCTAGGAGATGGGATATCTCCATTATTATTATTTAACGATGAACAAGGTAGCATGTCCTACACTCACTGTAGAAATCTCAAACTGCACTTTATATATAAAACCACAGTAATCCGTTTCCTTTCTGTATAGCAAAATGACATTTTCCATTTGACAGTCTTTAACAGAGGACTGATTTCACCATTACTTATATGCTGATTTGAAATACAAAAAGCAAATTAAAAATACAAAATCTAATACAGTAGAACCTCAGAGTTACAAACTGACCAGTCAACCACACACCTCATTTGGAACCGGAAGTACACAAGCAGGCAGCAGCAGATACCAAAAAAAAGCTAATACAATCCAGTACTGTGTTAAACGTAAACTACTAAAAAAGGGGAAAGCAGCATTTTTCTTCTGCATAGTAAAGTTTCAAAGGTGTATTAAATCATTGTTCAATTGTAAACTTTTGAAAGAACAACCATAATGTTTTGTTCAGAGTTATGAACATTTCAGAGTTACGAACAACCTCTATTCCCAGGGTGTTCATAACTCTGAGGTTCTACTGTAAAATATCTTTTATTGTACCAACTTCTAATATTACCTCACTCACCTTGTCTCTCTAATATCTTGGGAACCAACACAATTACTGCAACACTACATACAAAAAGCAATCACTCGTCTGAGACAATGATGGGTTCACAATGCTGTAGAAGAAAAGGTACACTAAAAATTTGTAATTGAAACTTATAAAATCATGAACATTTCTATTCACCCTACATGTTGTAAAACCTGTCGTACAAAACCTGTTTTGGCCAAAACTAAGTTGTGTTGAGGTGTCTGAGTTTTTGTCAGTATGGTATGACTCTTGATTGCTAGGATAGAAATGTAACTGCTTGATTTTGATTTTACTATTTTTGCTTTTTCCTCATAGTCTGCACGTATGATGGTACATACGGTGGCCACCTTTAATTCCATCAAGGTAAGAACAGTTGTGGTGCTTCTACTCACTGAAAAGTAACAGCTTTCTCTCATCACCTTCTTTGTGTTCACCATTCTGCCTCCATGTTCTATTGCCCTTCATACCCTTTTAAATAAACACGTTAAAATAAATGCTAATTTACAGCATCTGCTTCTCGGAATACAACAGGTGCTTGTTGTATACATATCATAAAGTTACCTGCTTTCACATTGCAGGAGAAACGCTTATAACTTGATGTATAGTTCCTTGAACCAGTGCATTGTTCTGTGATCAAAGCAGCAAATAGAAATCCGGTGTGGGTGTGGGTGTGTGCAACCTGCAGTTACAAACCTTCAGTTATGCTCCAAGATAACTTTGGCCTTCCTCCTAGCTCATTTCCCACCACCCACTGTTCTTTAAGTAGTTTGCTTATGTGCTCTTAAAGCACTAAGAGTAACATTTTTAGGAAGACTACCATTTCTACCATAATCTTTTAAAGTGGCAATATTCTGACTATTGTCCATGGACTGCCAGTGTTCCAATGGGCCTTTTCGGCAGATCTATGGAATGAAAGCTTTAGGGAGCCAAAATGGAGAGGCAGCAGTGTTGGGAATCGCAAGAGGATTTTGCTTCTACAAAGAAATCTGTGGAATGAAAAAGCTGGGGGGAACCATGCTTTAAATGTGATCCTCACCTGAAAATAAGACTGCATAGGGCCTTTTTCCTTTCCTTTTCTTTAAAGAGAATTTGAAGCACCTTTATACCTTAAGAAATGTAACTATACAAGCACAGTGAGCAAAATATTTGAAAATAAATCTTTATTGGATTTACATTTCAGGTCATGAAGGTCGTCTTCGAGTGCTTGCTCATGTCCATTCCATATTAGGTGTGTGTGCTCTCCACATGCACAGGTGCCGGAAGTTTTTCCCCCAGCAGTATCAATAGGGGACCATCTCTGGTGCCCCCTGGAGTGGCGCCCACATGGCATGGTGTCAGGGGTGCTGCCGGCTCCCCCCCACCCTCAGTTCCTTCTTGTTGCCAGTAACGGTGCTGGAACATCTGCTGCTTTGGCTAGCGTTGTTTCGTTTTCTGTTCTTGTGAACTTTGAAAATATGTAATAATAGTTGTATATAATTAGTAGTTTCTTAGTTACCCTTAGTAGTCGTTATCAACTTTTCGTTAGCCCAAACGGAACTCAGCCAGGGGACAGGGCATGCCCCAGTCCCAGGCTTTAAGCCCTGCGATAGCTGCAAACGGCCTATGCCCGTCAGTGATCCACATACCAGCTGCCTAAGGTGCTTAGGTGAAGGGCACTTAAATGACACGTGCCGTATCTGCAAGGTCCCCCTGGGCAGTTCAACACCCCGTTCAGGAAGTCGGGCCCCAGCTCAAGTCGAGCAGTGCAGCCCATCCCAGTGCAGGCCCTAGCCAGCTTCAGGTGCCATTGACTCCCGAAGCTCTTTGAGCAGCTCAAGAGATCCAGATACTCCTGGTGCCGCCCACATCGGCTCCCACGGTGCCCCGGTCTCAGGAAAGACTCGCGTTGGGACCTATGCAAGTGTCCCCACCTCAGCAGTACCGATCCCCATCAAGAGGGATGTCCTGCCAGCGTTTGCCCACTCGAAGCCATCGCGCCTCAGGACTGGAGAGGCACGCTCAGCGGAGTCCTTTTTGGTCCCCGCACTAGGGGCACCCATCGAGGGACTTGAGGCGTACCTCGCCGGTAGATTGGCACAGACCCTCTGAGGCACGTGCCACCCAGCAAGAACTCTGGGACCAGCCCCGTCCGTCTCTATGGGCCCAGGACCAATAGGACACCAGAGACTGCCGATCGCTGGGCTGTCATTGTCTGTCTCCAAGAAGGAGATCGCCCTACTCAGGACGATCCTCCTGGCAACTGGACAGTAGTAGCTCCCAGTCCCGTTTGACATCCCGGTACCGGTTGAGTAGCGTGAGGCATGGATTGCTGGATATCCGACGCAGATCTGTCGGTCCTTGAGTGCCTAAGCAAGACAGTCTCACTTGGACAGGTCGACTTTGGGATGCAGAGATCAGCACTGGTTGGACAAGAGCCACCGGTCAGCCCGATTCTGGTCACCAGGTACCGACTGTTCCACTGGTAGCTCTGGCTTGGAGCAAGTTTCCCTGACTGCGGGACAAGCCCTGGTACCGGCGGTGCCAACTACATTATCAGCCTCAAAACCTGTCCCATGGCCCCAAGTGCAGTGAACGGTGCCACAGTATGCGTGGAACCCTTGGGGGTTCACCCAGCCTTCCCAGGGTGCCCAGTTGGTGTCAGGAGCCTCGGAGAAGCCAGCGGCCTCGGTATCCCATCCCCCTCTGATGCTTGAGGCTTCAGCGGATAAGACCCCACAGGTCCAGGAGGACCCAGGGGAGCAAGGTGCTGGACCACCAATGGACGTGGAGGTTCCTGCAGCACCGTCATCGTCATTGCCAAAAGAGGCTATCACGGGGCCTCCTCACCCAGTTACTCAGGATGATGCCAGAGCACACCAGGAACTTTTGAAGAGGGTTGCTTCTAACCTGGGGCTTCAGGCAGAGGAATAGGAAGAGCCCTTGGACTCTCTGTTTGGGTTCTCGGCTCCTGACAGGGTGGTTCTACCCCTTCATGAAGGGGTTTCCAAAATCACTAATGCCCTGTGGCAGACCCCTCTTCCCTGGCCCCAATCTCTAAAAGGGCCAAACGCAAGTACTTCGTGCCAACCAAAGGGCATGAGTACTTATACTCCCACCCAGCCCCTAATTCCCTTGTGGTTGAGGTGGTTAATCACAAGGAGAGGCAAGGACCACCCGAGGCCACCCCCAAAAATAAAGACTCAAGGCTGGATCTCTTCAGATGTAAGGTTTATTCATCTTCCAGCCTTCAGCTGAGAATGGCCAACCACCAAGCCCTCCTTGGCCAATATGAGTTTAATATGTGGCACGCGGTAGCCAAGTTCAAAAGGTCACTCCCTGAGACTTCCAAGAAGGAGTTCCGAGCGATCCTCAATGAGGGCACAACTGCGGCCAGGGCGGCCCTCCAGGCAGCATCAGATGCTGCTGCCCACACCATGGCTTCCGTTATCTCCATACAGCAAGTCTCTTGGCTGTTCCTCTCTGGGTTGTCCACCAAGGTCATTGCAAGACCTGCCCTTTGGCAGGGCTCTATTTGCAGAGCAAACAGACAACAAGTTGCAAGACCTCGAGGACTCCCGCACCACCCTGAAAACCTTGGGTTTCTACGTCCTAGCCCCAGTGCATAAGTGGTTCAAACCACAGCAGCGTCAGGGCCACAGGAGCCAATCTTGGCAGGACCAGCTCCATAAATGAGCCAAGGGTTACAAGCACCACCTGAGCCACCCGCCTCCACCCTCTGCCCAGTCGGGCTCAACCCATAATAAGGAGGGGGCCAAACAGTCATTTTGAGGGTGCAACCTACTAGACTATTCTCTGGATTCATCTTTCCCAGTGTTCTGTCTGCCTTTCCTCCTGGTGTGGCCCGCTATAACTTTTTGGACCACTGGGTCCTCAACAAAGTGGAACGGGGTTATACCCTCGAGTTCCTTTCTACCCACCTTCCCCGTTCCTCTTCAGGGTCCCCTCTCACGAGAGTCTCCTTGCACAGACGGTAAAGGGGTTACTATAACTGGATGCGGTGGAAGAAGTTCATCTCAAGTACAGTAACAAGGGGTTCTATTCCCGGTACTTTTTAATCCCAAAGGCTAACGGTGGTCTACAGCCCATCCTGGACCTGTGAGACCTCAACAAGTATCTACAGAAGCTAAAGTTCCGCATGGTCTCTTTGGCTTCTATTATCCCCTCCCAGGATCCAGGAGACTGGTATGCCATCCTCAACTTGAAGGATGCGTACTTCCACATAGCGATCTTTCAAGGACACAGACACTTCTGCTGGTTTACGGTGGGACCCCACCACTACCAATTTACAGTCCTCCCATTTGGCCTGATGACAGCACCAAGGGTGTTTACCAAGTGCACGTCGGTGGTGGCGGCTTACCTCAGGTGCCAGGGTATCCAGATCTACCTATACCTTGACGACTGGCTCGTCAAGGGCGGTTCCAGGTCTCAAGTCCAAAGGGATATCACGGTGCTTCAAGCCACATGCCGCTATCTGGGCCTACTGGTGAATGACAAAAAATCGATGTTAATGCCAGTGCAGAGAATAGAGTTCATCGGAGTGGTCCTCGACTCTACCTGCTCCAGGACATTCCTGCTGCTGGAAAGGTTCCTCATGATGGCAGACCTCATCGTAGAAGTCTGAGTTTCCTGTGACTACCGCCAGGGTCTGTCTGCACCTGCTGGACCACATGGCAGCATTCACTTACATGGTCTGCCATGCTAGGCGCCGGATGCAGCCCCTGCAACAGTGGATGGGAACGGTCTTGGGACCCCTTGGAAAAGATCGTTATCATTCCCCAGGTGATACCTCACTGAGATGGTGGACCGACCGCCGGACAGTCCTGGAAGGGGTTCCGTTCGACAACCCTCCTCACTCCATTGAGTTGGTGTTGGACACTTCGGATCTCGGCTGGGGGGCACATCTCAGCAACCTCCAGACACAGGGGATGTGGTCCCCGGAGGATGTGCAGTTACACATAAACGTCAGAGAGCTCTGAGCAGTCCGGCTGGCATGCGGAGTCGTCTTGCCCCACCTGTCGGACAACACAGCCTCCATGTTCTACATCAACAGGCAAGGGGGAGCACGCTTGTCAGCTCTCTGTCAGGAGCCGCTCCATCTGTGGGACTTCTGCATCAGCCACCTGGAAGCTTGTCACCTTCCCGGTGTCAGGAATATGCTGCCAAACCAGCTCAGCAGGGATTTCTCCTCTCACCACACGTGGTCACTCCATCCAGAGGTAGCCTGCATGATCTTCCAAAGGTGGGGATCTCCCCAAGTAGACCTGTTCACTACCAGACAGAACAGGAAATGCCACCAGTTTTGTTCTCAACAGGGTCTGAGCCAGGGGTCCCTCTCCGATGCCTTCCTCCTGTCGTGGTCAGGGAGCCTGATGTACACGTTCCCTCCGATTCCACTCATCAGCAGGACCCTGGCAAAAATCAAGAGAGACCTGGCACAGGTTGTTATGATCTCCCCAGCATGGCCTTGCCAGCATTGGTTTGGCACACTCATTAGCCTGTCAGCAGCCACTCCCTGGACGTCCGGAGGGCCTTGGCTTTTTATTTAGAACGTACCAAGCCTTTCCGTAAATCAACTCAACTCTTCATTGCTACAGCTGATAGGATATGAAGGGTCATTCGGTGTCCTCGCAGAAGATTTCCAATTGGATCACCTCGTGCATAAGGACCTGTTACAACCTGGCGGGGGTTCCGCCACTACCGATTGTCGAAGCCCATTCGACAAGAGCTCAGGTGTCTTCGGCAGCCTTCCTGGCGCGCACATCACTATCCAGGACATCTGTAGAGCCGCAACTTGGTCCTCTGTCCACACGTTTACCACTTGTTATGCCATCACTCAGCAGGCCAGGGACAACGCTGGGTTCGGCAGAGCTGTGTTGCAATCTACGCGTCCATGAACTCCTACCCACCTCCACGGGTACTACTTTGGAGTCATGTAATATGGAATGGACATGAGCAAGCACTCGAAGAAGAAAAGACGGTTACCTTTTCCGTAACTGTTGTTCTTCGAGATGTGTTGCTCATGTCCATTCCATGACCTGCCCTCCTTCCCCACTGTCGGAGTTTCTGGCAAGAAGGAACTGAGGGTGAGGGGAGCTGGCGGTGCCCCTTATAGCACGCCATGCGGGGGCCACTCCAGGGGGTGCCAGAGCTGGTACCCTACGGATACTGCTGGGGGAAAAACTTCCGGCACCGGTGCATGTGGCGAGTACACACACCTAGTATGGAATGGACATGAGCAAGATAATCTTGAAGAACATCAGTTTCGGAAAAGGTAACTCTTTTTTGTCATTTAGTATGATCTGGAGTAACAAAGCTTTCTCTTTTAAACAAGAAATAAATTCATAACATTGTTTAATCTGTCAACATCAGGTTCAGTGCTGAGGCTTCATTTCCATTTTTCCCTTTCAGGAACTAAATGAGCGTTGGAGATCTCTGCAGCAGATGGCAGAGGAGCGAAGCCAGCTGCTGGGCAGTGCCCATGAAGTCCAGAGATTTCACAGGTAAGGAGTGCACTGCCTCAGGTACATCACATCATGTTTTAGTGGTAGTTTTTACATGCAATTTTTATTCTCAGTTTAACGTGAAAACATTTAATTTTAAGAGAACAAACACAAGCTCATACAGGGCCTTGTCAAATACCCATTGACGCTTTCCATTTGCTTCAGTGGAAGTTGGACCAGGTCCATGGTGAGGAGCAGTTCTTTAATCTGTGTTTGCATTAACATTTTTCATTTAAAAAATTGGCCGTCTTAGTTTTATTGCTGACAGAGGCATCTTGTGATACCAGCGTGTCACTATCAGTATGGAAGCCGAGCATAGGATTCTGCCTTAAACCTTTATCTTCAGATCAGTGATATTCTTTAAAGGGGTTGCAATGCTCCCACCATGCTGTGCCCTTTCTCTCTCTAGAACTGCTGTCGTGAGCTTTCTCTTCTCTCTTCTCCATCCCTTTGTCAGCTGGCTACCACATACAGGTGCAGCTTCTCCCTTCAGTTATTTGTCACAGCTGATGGGCTTCTAAACATTTGAATTTCCCTGCCCACCACATCTGTATCTCACTGCTTCTGCTTTGTCTGCATTTACCACCACCAGCACCATTCTTACTTCTGCGGCTAAGACGCTGTCCGCCCAACAGATGGCAACATTTTGTCCCAACCTCTTCCACAACTGTCATTAATTTCTCCTGCTACATTCATTCCTGAAAAGGAATGAATATCTTAATCCAGGTCCAACAAGAACTCTATGTATTCTGTGTCTGCATTCACTAGAGAGAGGAAAATTTCTCTAATGGTTACAGCACAGGAGTGTGAGAATTAGGCGGTCTAGATTCATTTCCTAGCTCTGCCAGAGATTGCCTTTATGATCTTGAGAATTCACACTGCCTCACAGGTGTAATCTGAAGCTTGATTTATTAAGTGTTGAGATTCTCAGAGGAAAGCTTATTAATGAAGGGCACCAACAATTCTGATTTTTAAATGACACAAATATTCTTTCTTAGCTCTGAGAGTTTAACTTCCTCTTTAAACCAGACAATTAAAAAAATTTTTTGAAGTATTAGGTACTTAAGACCTTATGGAAACAGGTTACCTGGAGTTTGATGAGACTTTAGCATGTCCTTCATTTCACTGTTTTTCCTTTTTCCCCAACCAGAGATGCTGATGAAACAAAGGAATGGATTGAAGAAAAGAATCAGGCATTAAATACAGACAACTACGGACATGACCTGGCCAGTGTGCAGGCCCTGCAACGCAAGCATGAAGGCTTTGAGAGAGATTTGGCAGCTCTTGGAGACAAGGTCAGACCAAGAGACCAGAACGCATGGGTTACTTGCTTTCTGTAGCAGTAATGATGGTACTGCAAAAGAGGTTCCTGCCTTTCTTCTTACTCCTTCTTCTTTATTGCCAGGTGAACTCTTTAGGTGAGACTGCTGAGCGCCTAATTCAGTCACACCCAGAATCTGCTGAAGACCTCCAAGAAAAATGTACTGAACTGAACCAGGCCTGGAATAGCCTGGGGAAACGTGCCGACCAGCGTAAAGAGAAGCTTGGGGATTCCCATGACCTGCAGCGTTTCCTCAGTGACTTCAGGTAAAAACTAAACGGATCAAATCCCTGGTCCCCACTGTTAGTTTAGTTATTAATTTAAGTACATATAGTATATGACTTGGACTGAATATTTGTTGGAGTGGTGAAAGATAACTCATTTCCCTAATCAGACTTGCTGCAAGCAAAACAAACACAACCCCATCTTTTGGTTGCTTTTATGGTTACAGGGACCTCATGTCTTGGATCAATGGAATCCGGGGACTGGTGTCCTCAGATGAACTGGCAAAGGATGTGACTGGAGCTGAGGCTTTATTGGAGAGACACCAGGTATGTGCAGAGCCCTCTGCATTTTTCTGTAGGTGTGAACATTGGCTGTTAAAATCAGTTTTTTGTACTCTGTTAGTAAACCAGTTCAACAGTGTTTTTTTGAGACTCCCCATGTATGTTTCCAAGACGAGACTGATAATCTCTTTCCTCGCAGTTTAGCATTCTGCTTCTAGTTATTAAACCTCTTTTCTCCCCTTCTCCCCCTCCTTCCTTACAGGAACATCGCACTGAAATAGATGCCAGGGCTGGCACTTTCCTGGCATTTGAGCAGTTTGGGCAACAACTCTTGGCTCGTGGACACTATGCCAGCCCAGAGATCAAGGAGAAACTGGATATTCTAGATCAAGAACGGGCAGACTTGGAGAAAGCCTGGGTCCAACGTAGAATGATGCTGGACCAGTGTCTAGAACTACAGGTACTTTGCTGCCTTTTTTATTTTTTTAAATAGTATGCTTTCTTAAGGAAACTTTTCTTTCACTCCCACCATTGGGCAGTACTCACTGGTTAGTCTTCTCCTACCTGTGTTCCTTCTCCTTAGCTGTTTCATCGGGACTGTGAACAAGCAGAAAACTGGATGGCTGCCCGGGAGGCTTTCCTGAACACAGAAGATAAAGGAGACTCTTTAGACAGTGTGGAGGCTCTCATCAAGAAACATGAAGACTTTGATAAAGCAATCAATGTCCAGGTGAGGGATGTATCCAAAGTGAGGGACAGCTGTTCTATTTCATTTTACATTCAGCTCCTGAAAACTTCTTTTAAGGTCAGCAGGATATGATGGATCTGATGTTGGTGATGTGACTCTAAAGTTTAGAACCCTATAAAGATTTGTTCTAAATATTTAGCAGGTTAGAAACTGGTTACAAAGATGAGAAATGGTGAATATCACTGCGGATAATAAGGGGTTTGTTATTGATTGGTTATGGACACAAAGCAATAAAATAATAGGTATTTACCTAACTAGGGCAGCATGAATCACAGTACAGCATATTTCATGTGAAAAGACTAAGCAATTTAATGGTTTATATTGGAAATCCTTACACTGAAAAAAATCAGTGTTTCTCCACTTCCTCTAAATCCTGGAAGAGCCCTTTCTGACCTGAGAGAAGTTCCTCTGTAGTTCTGGCAGAGGCCAAAAGAATTTTCTTCTCAATGTCTGATCTGCAGGATCTCCCACTTGCTCTTAAGTGGAGTTCTGCTCATTCTGACATAGGACTGATTTCCTTAGACTCATATTAACAAGATACTAGCCTTCTTTCAAAAGGATGCCCTACTCTAGTTCTGACACAACTCTTTACAGTGGCTTTTTGTTTTTTTGCGGTACCTGAATACACCCAACTTGTGTCCTTTTTGTTTTGAACAGGAAGAAAAAATTGCTGCCCTGCAATCGTTTGCTGACCAGCTGATTTCTGCTGACCACTATGCTAAAGGGGTCATTTCTAACAGACGCAATGAAGTTCTGGACAGGTTGGTGTGCTAATTTCATTGTTCGATCAGCTGTGGATACCTTCTGAAAAGAAGGAAATTGTTTAGAGACAATGTATAACTGTTATGATGGTACATAGTCTCCTACTTCATGCCTGTTCTTATAGGTACTGGTGAGTATGAACCATATCTCTGATTATGTACAGGTGGCGTCGTTTGAAAGCTCAGATGATTGAGAAGAGGTCTAAACTGGGAGAATCTCAGACCCTCCAGCAATTCAGCCGTGATGTTGATGAAATAGAGGCTTGGATCAGTGAAAAACTCCAAACAGCAAGTGACGAATCCTATAAGGATCCCACAAACATCCAGGTGAATAATTATTTGACCAAGAAAGTCAAATGGAGTGAAAGTTTAATTCCATGTGGCATATCCTGTTGCTGATAACAAGATGTGCACAGGAAAAATTCCAAGTCCATGTTAAAGGGATAACAAATTGTTTGGAATTAATCTTCTAACGGGGGAAAAAATGTAAATAAAGCAATCCTTTCGTTATGGAGACATGCAATGTGCATAGAGGAAGGACCGAAATAGAAGGCAGTAATTATTTTTTTAATAAATATAATAAAATATGTAATATCCACATAAATATGCTGCCAGAATTCACATAAATCCCTAGGCAGTTATGCTCCTGTGTAAATTTAATAAGACATCCTATCCTCTCTTCTCCCCAACAGCTAGAAGATAAAATAGGAATTTATCTTTTATAAATCAGAGGGGTAGCCGTAAAAAGCAACAGAGGGTCCTGTGGCACCTTTGAGACTAACAGAAGTATTGGGAGCATAAGCTTTCGGGGGTAAGAACCTCACAAGACTTGCATCTGAAGACGTAAGGTTCTTACCCACGNAGGTCAATGAATATTAGAAAATGGAAAAGAAACTGGATGAATTAATGGATGGAGCAACAGACTGAACACAACCAGACTTTGTGCTCACATATAATCTATACAGAGGAACAAACACCTACCATGGCCAGTCCAACCAAACTACAAAACTTACCAGCAGTTTGGAAAGCTACAAAACAGATCAAGAAGAGAAGAGTTCAGTGCAGTCATACTGATCCACATACCAGTATTAAAACACAGGAAATCACTTAAAGAGATTCTTTAATAATGAAAAATAGATGAAGATCTGCAACTTAGGACAGTAAGTGGGGGTGGGATATAAGAGACATTTATAAAAGAGCAACAGAGGGTCCTGTGGCACCTTTGAGACTAACAGAAGTATTGGGAGCATAAGCTTTCGTGGGTAAGAACCTTACTTCTTCAGATGCAAGTCTTGTGAGGTTCTTACCTACGAAAGCTTATGCTCCCAATACTTCTGTTAGTCTCAAAGGTGCCACAGGACCCTCTGTTGCTCTTTTATAAATGTCTCTTATATCCCACCCCCACTTACTGTCCTAAGTTGCAGATCTTCATCTATTTTTCATTATTAAAGAATCTCTTTAAGTGATTTCCTGTGTTTTAATACTGGTATGTGGATCAGTATGACTGCACTGAACTCTTCTCTTCTTGATCTGTTTTGTAGCTTTCCAAACTGCTGGTAAGTTTTGTAGTTTGGTTGGACTGGCCATGGTAGGTGTTTGTTCCTCTGTATAGATTATATGTGAGCACAAAGTCTGGTTGTGTTCAGTCTGTTGCTCCATCCATTAATTCATCCAGTTTCTTTTCCATTTTCTAATATTCATTGACCTCCAAACAGATGTTACCATAGACCTCAGTGTTTTTGGGTGTTGCTTTTTTGTTTAGTTAATGCTTCTTAAACACCATTTACTTATGTATTTGTTTTGCAGATGTGTTCTGCATGATCTGTTTAAATTGTGGTGCGGTATTAATTCTTTAAGGGGTGGTTCATAAGGAATCAGAAATATGGGTTGTCATCCTCCTTTTTCAAATATTTTGCTACTGGACATGTCTTGTCCTCATTCCTGCTGGACCTAGAGCAGTGGTGATTAACCCATGGCCATATGATGTCAATTCCACTAACTTGTGTCTGGAGTCAAAATTTCTGAAGGAATGGTATCAGTGAAAGTGGGAGATCCACATTGCCCACAGTTTGCAGGGATAGCAGTGTGGAAGAAGTAGAGGGAAGAGTGCAGAACTGAGAGTATATGTGGAAGGCTGATGGGAGTGGTAAGAATCCAAGGAGGAGAAGAATTAGAAAGAGGACAGAGCAAAGCGAAGAGTGGAGAAGTGACTAGGGTAAGGAGGGAGGGGCACAAGTGAAGGAAGCAATGTTTTGTCTTTCTGGCCCTGGAGGTTGCACTATCTATATATTGGCTACTCAAGCAAAAATGTCATCTGTCATTTCCCTAGAGTGTGAATTTGTTTTGGTGGTAATAGATTGACATTTTGTACTATGAGAAGCTTTTTTCATTCTCCAGCATAATAAATTTATGCCAAGAAATGGGTGGATGTTAGCTGGTGTACAGTATAATCACAGCCTTCAGCAATAACAGTTTTCAGAATAAGCAGGCCATGCAGAATTTTTCATAACAGTACTGTAGCATTTTTCTTTTATTTTTTACTCTAACGGTCACCTTCCTTTCCATTCTCCCTCAGGACAATGTATTTGTCCAGTGTTACTAGCATGTGGAGTTGATACTTGTAAATACTGTTTTGTCATTCTTGTCCCATTGTTTATGCTTATGGTGGGCGTATGCGTGTGTATGAAAGAAAATTGCTTATTCACTCCCTTCTTGTGGCTCCTGTTGTTCTCATGGTGCCTTCAATTTTCAGTGAAGACAAATTTCAACAAACAGCTAAGCATTGTTTCTTAAATAGTTTTGAGTTGCTAACTGTGTTTAACTCATTGTTTTACCACATAATTTAGTCATATGGTGACTCCATATCTTCTCATATGAAAACTGTGCAGAAAAAGTGCAGGTTGGGTTGGGGACTTTTTCCTCCTGACCCATGTATGTGGATGGGAAAAGTCATAAACCTCTAGAACTGATCAGTGTGGAGCAGCCACCATGTTCAGGGTACATACATACACAGTCAGTGTTTTTTAGCAGTGGTGCCATGTAAACCAGAGATCCATATTTGGAGAATAGCAAAACTTAACATTAGAAATGTGTTGCAGCCCCCTTTAAAATGCAGGAGATATATGCTGATATAGGAACATTAGTGTAAATGTCCAATCACAGGTAAACATGCTGGTTCAAAAACAGCCTAATGCTCACTTAGTAAGACTGAGAGAGCAAGTGGTGAATATGATGTAAATGCCTAGAGAGAGATTTGGATTTTCATGATTTTACATTAGGTATTAAGTATTTCCGCAGATTAGACTACGCACAAACTCCCTTTCTTCTAACCCTGTCTATGCAGAACATTCTTGCATTCTTTTCTCTACCCATGAGAATAATTTAGGAGCCCCATGTCCAGTCCTTAACAGCTTTGTTTTTGCTGCATTCAGAGCAAACACCAGAAACACCAGGCCTTTGAAGCTGAACTTCATGCCAATGCAGACCGGATCCGTGGAGTCATTGACATGGGGAATTCTCTCATTGATCGGGGAGCGTGTGCCGGCAGCGAGGATGCAGTGAAGGTAGGTGCAGCACATATAGGATAATTAATGACATGTAGCCTTCAACGGATTCTATAGTTATATTTTGTTAGAATGAGGAAAACCACTTCCTTTTGTAGAAGCTTTTTTTTTTTAATTCCTGGTTTAACTATGCAGTATGGAGCATGAGAACTGTTTTGTCCCATTTTTGCTTGGAAATGAGTAATGTTTTCTGATTCTTCTGTCAGAATGTAAAAGTGAAATGGAGAGGCAGACAATGGAGAATTTTCCTAGATCACATGAATAACTGCATAATCTATAGTTGTAGAAGCAGCAACCAAATGTGTACAGTGTGTTGCTACATTTATTAGGGATTTTATTTTGCTTCTTAGCGTTTATCTTCTTCTTTTCGTAACAGGCACGTTTAGCTGCTCTGGATGACCAGTGGCAGTTCCTGGTGCAGAAATCAGCAGAGAAGAGTCAGAAGCTGAAGGAAGCCAACAAACAGCAGAATTTCAATACTGGAATCAAGGATTTTGACTTTTGGCTGTCAGAGGTACCTGACTACCCTGGATTGGGGATTATGCACTCTGGTTTCTCTGATACTGGTTCCCTTTGTTGATATGTGATGTGCTCCAAAAAATTCTTGAGAATAAAAAACAAGTGTTTGGGAAGTTTCTATGCTGTGTCATTGCCTACACTGATGTTGGCAGGAAACATGTTTGCATAAAATCTCCCATGTCTGAGACAAGTAGGGAGACAAAGTTCACAAACTTAACTTGCATTGGGGACAATTGGAGGAGACAACCAGTCACCTGCACAAGAACGAGCATTACTCTCGCAGTTCTTAGTTAAACTGCAATATGTAATTGTATTCTTCCTTTTCCAGGTGGAGGCTCTGCTTGCATCTGAAGACTATGGAAAAGACCTGGCATCTGTAAATAACCTGCTGAAGAAACACCAACTCCTGGAAGCTGACATATCTGCCCATGAGGTAAGCACCTCCTCTGCTAACAGGAAGAGAAATTATAGTAATCGGAGAATTCCATAGCAACATGCTGTAAAGTTTAAACCTATAGAAATACATTTTCTCTGTGTGTACATCATGACTATGAAGAGAAGATCCTGTGCTGAGGCTACATGCTCAAAAATTAAGATTTTTGTTCTTCACACACTCCTTGCTTATGATTCCAGGATCGCCTGAAGGACCTGAATGGCCAGGCTGACAGCTTGATGACTAGCAGTGCTTTTGACACCTCCCAGGTAAAGGACAAGCGAGATACTATTAATGGGCGCTTCCAGCGGATCAAGAGCATGGCAGCTGCCCGCCGTGCAAATCTGAATGAGTCCCACCGCTTGCATCAGTTCTTCCGGGATATGGACGATGAGGAGTCCTGGATCAAGTATGTACTTCAGAAGTTCTAGATGTAGCATTGTCTGAGGCCATGTCCATATGATAGCCATGCTATCAACAACCATATTTCAGTGCAGTTGTTGATAGCACAATTTACCATGTCACTGAGGAAAAAGATCATTTCCCCAAGAACCATGTTAATCTAACTATGCCATAGACTACCTACCCTCTCGTCAGGTGTATGCCATCTTGTCTAGATCATTTATAGTATAGTTTTATAATGCAGCTACAAAGACACACACATCCTTGCCCACGGTGCTTGGGGAAGCATGCAGAAGTGGCTTCAACTCTAGTGTGGGCATGGTCTTAATGTCTACAGATATTGATGGTTAGGCTTCAGAAAGCATGTTCAGTGCTAGGAAAAACTTGAGGTTTGACTATAATCTTGTGGTAAAAATCCTATGAATCATGTGTATCTTTTAAACTCTGCCTCTGTCAATTTGAAATTTCTTTCAAAAAGGCATTTATGAGCCTGCTGAAAGCAGTTTTTAATTTTACTATTTTGGCCTGTGATAGCAGTTAAGAAAAAATGCTTTCCAGAGATGTCCATATATGGATCCTGATATTGATATGACTGGTTTATAATCAAGGAAATAAGAAGAACTGTGCTGGTTTCCACTCCATCAATATGTGGAGGTTATCCAAATAGAAATGATCAAAATTGGAGAATTACAGTTACTTTCAAGCTTTGAAAGGAGGGAAGGAGAGGATATTTCTGTAGTATATATCTATAGAGGGAGCGTCCTGTCCCCTCTTTGAAACTGTTCTGGTCAAACTGCTGGGAGCTGAATCCTTTTGACTAGCATTTGTAAGTCATGTGCGTGGCTTACTGCTTTAAAGGCGCTCATAGTGCTGGGCTGTAGGGAACATCCTCATTATTTATATTGATTTTTCTGCCTTGGATTCTCTGTATTACAAAGTAGCTGAAAGGCCATCAAATGCTAAAAACAGAGGACTCCATTAAAATCTTTATATTTACCGCTTTAAATATATGTAATAATTTGCTGTAAGCGCCAGTCCTGGAATGCAAAACATACAAAAGGAGGTAATGTTAATTCCCGTTAGAGCTGTTAAGTGTCAAGTTTTCAATGGCAGCTGTTATATCCGTCTAGTTTGACCTTTAAAGGTATAAACTTTACTCATTCCCCTCCTCCCCCTTTTCTTCTCTGGGACTCAGGGAGAAGAAGCTGCTGGTTAGCTCAGAGGACTATGGCAGAGACCTAACTGGAGTGCAGAACCTAAGAAAGAAACACAAACGTCTGGAAGCAGAATTGGCTGCTCACGAACCTGCCATCCAGGTAAAAAAAAAAAAAACACCAATCAGGTAAAGAGCTGTTCCATGACAGGT
This sequence comes from Trachemys scripta elegans, assembly GCF_013100865.1. Lineage (NCBI taxonomy): Eukaryota > Metazoa > Chordata > Testudines > Emydidae > Trachemys > Trachemys scripta. The sequence continues at coordinate 13,611,675 of NC_048314.1, forward strand.
ACTGCTGTGTTGTTTCCAATGCAAACCATGTAGGTTACAGGCAAACATTTGGATGAGGAAAATAACCAGTCATGATAGAAAATGTAGTACTCTGTATAATCAAGTTATAGATTTTTAACATTTATATGATCTGGATCACAAATCAATGATAAGCATCACTGGTTTAGATCTGTGCAGCCTGAGATGTTTCTGCAGATCACAAAGGAAATCAGACGTCCTCATGCTCCTAAAGAAGGGCATGACTAAGCAAAGATATGGAGTATTTTCAATTAAAGTGACAGGAAGTTCCTTCCTCTTCAGACAGTAACACTTCTCACCTTGATTCTAAATCCACAAAAAACACATGAACTGGAGAGTTGTAAGGAGTGCAGATAAATGGTGAGGAGAAAGCAGCACTGCTGTTGAAAATTGAAAACACCGAGATACTGATGTGTGCTTTGTCTGCTTCACAGGGTGTGTTAGACACTGGTAAAAAACTGTCAGATGATAACACGATTGGAAAGGAGGAGATACAGCAGAGACTAGCTCAGTTTGTAGACCACTGGAAGGAGTTAAAGCAGTTGGCAGCAGCTCGGTGAGTGAGAATCATTTTTCTACATCAGGAAGTATGAATGAAACATATAGGGACGAGTAGCAGACAAATCTTGCAATCTTTTGATTCAGGTCATCAGCAATATCAATGCAATAAATGCTAATAGTGCATTCTACTGAGGCCATGCCTGAGGGGTCATTCGTAAATGCTCCTCAGTACTAACTTCAGTTTTGTGTTTTCCTTTAGTTGAACACAATCTAAACTTTGGGGGCATTTATTCCTTCTTCATTTGTAGGCTAGAGGCTTGACGTTGTTATTCCCACCATGCTGTGCTCTCCTGAATAGAGACCGTGGTGGGAGACGGGGGGAGTACATAATTTCCAGATATGTAAGGACTGTGAAATGGCCTGGTGAATTACATAGTAGATTTAGGATAGATCTAGAGCTGGCAGTGTCAGTGGGGTCATTTTCAGCTTCTGAAGGAAAGAGGTTAGTGTAAAATGATCACATTTTAGGGTTGGTGGTATAGTGAGCAGGCTGTCCTTTCACCTGTCTTGACCTCCACTTCACCTAAATTTGGTAGTTATTCTGCTTCCATATCATAGCTGAATGTACAGAATGCAACCTGTGATTTCCCTCCCTCACTTCCTCTCATTCCTCTTACAGTGGCCAACGTCTAGAGGAGTCTCTGGAGTATCAGCAGTTTGTAGCAAATGTGGAAGAGGAGGAAGCCTGGATCAATGAGAAAATGACCCTGGTAGCCAGTGAGGACTATGGAGACACACTTGCTGCTATCCAAGTAAGCAAAAGCTGTACTGTTCTGGTTCTCTCCTTACCAGTTATTTATAACATGTAATGGTTAGAATTTAAAATATCCTTTTGTTATTTTTTAAGTCAGACACTTTGTTCATTTTAAAGAAGTATATTATAAAATATCGATGGTCCTTATATAAAAATGATTTCAAAAGATTTTTCTCCAGTATTTAGATGGGTCTTGTGGATATGGGCCTTTGGCGTAGGCAGCGCTAATTAAAGCAGACTGCTTTTATTTGTGCTGGAGGACTAGACTGATGCAAAGCAACCCCAGAATTGTGTAAAAATGGCATAAAGGTTTTTTTGATTCCCCCTTCTGAGTTGCAGTGAAGAAGAGTCTCAACAGCAGCACGAAGCAAGAGAATTTTTCTAATCCATCTTTTTTTTTAAAATACCCCCTTCCCTGTTAAGGCTCTGGTCCTGCAAACACTTACACGCGCACATGCTTAACTTGTATACTGACTATGTGCTTACTATTAAGCATGTGTGGTTTTGCAGATCACATGCTTTCCAGGTAAATTATATTTGCATGATGAGGTCTCTAGTGGACTTCATAGAGAAGACCTTCTCTCTCCTTGGATAAAGGTGAAAGAAAACTAACTTAACATTATATTTAAGGACTATATCCAGGATTATACCCAACAATTCTTCCTCCCTCTCCTCCTTCACACACCCCAAAAAATAGCCAGAATGTGTATTAGCTAAAACTAACTAATAATTGCAATAGTGAGTATTGCACTGATTGATGTGTTGCAGGCATATTATAATCGTTTTGTTTTGCTTTTATTTTCATCCTTGTTTTATAAGCAGTCCTCTTGAGAAGTAAGATTATGTAGGAAAGTGACTTGTGAACATGCTTTCCCTGCAGGGCTTGCTGAAAAAGCATGAAGCATTTGAAACTGACTTCACTGTCCACAAGGACAGAGTGAATGATGTTTGTGCTAATGGAGAGGACCTCATTAAGAAGGTGAGTGTAACTTGGTAAGAAAAATGCCTTGAACATTCTTTAAAGTGTCAGCATGTCAAAATGGATTTATTGTTCTCTTAACACTGAGCTGCAAGTATGTTTAAAAAATGAAAACTAAACACCGTCTACACATCATGCTCTCTATAGCCACAATAACAGGGCATTTGGCATATAATTGATTTTAAATACTTTAGAGACAGCAGCATGGTAGACTGATCACAAAAGCTCCTTAGTTTTAATTCTGGCTCTGTTGCTGACTTGTTGGATGTCTTGGGCAAGTCACTTAACTTCTCTTTCCCAGAGACAGCCATCCCAATTGATTCTTACGCATGGGTCTGTGCTAGACCAGACCAAGAATTCCTGTCTTTTATGCTTAGAGCCTCTGACGCACCCATTTGTGTACCATGATACCTTTTCCCATGATCTTTAACACTTCTCATCTAGTCAGTAAGATCATTGTGAAACATGAATTGGAATTTTCTCCGAAAGACCTAAAATGGCTGTTATCCATCCCATCCTTTTGTTTTCTATTTGTGTATTCACTTCCCAGAAAGCATTAATAGTCTAGCAATACAGAAAAAAAACAAGAGTAAATTGTTTGCATTCCTGATTTCTCTCACATTTGAGGCACATATTTAAGGTAGAATGAGGCCATCTTCTTCACCAAATGGAGAACCCCTAAATAAATATGGAATCGAGGTGGTCTGTTCCCATGTTGTTAGAGCTAGTGGGCTGCCTTGTGAGTTAATGTGCAGGATTTATTTTATTAGTCCTGCTAATGTTTCTTGTTTGAAATTGTCAAAGCAGCCTAAGGGGAGCTAGGCACCAAACTCAGAATGGGATTTGAGCAGCTAACTCCCTTCAGCTCTTTTGAGAACACTAGTCTTAATTGCTTCTGTTGTCCTCAGCCTTGGTATCCATTTTAGGAATTTTCATAAGTATCCCAAAGGAGTCCTTCAGATGCCTATATGTTTTAAGTGTATTTCTTCCTAATTTTGGTGAACAGGACTAGATTTCCTCCAGTGGTGTGTAGAAGATGATTAAATCACATAGGAACTAAACTGTTTTCTCCTATTCCACAGAACAATCATCATGAGGAGAACATAACTGCAAAGATAAAAGGCCTGAGGGGCAAGGTGTCAGATCTGGAGAAGGCAGCAGCTCAAAGGAAGGCCAAACTAGATGAGAACTCTGCCTTCCTCCAGTTCAACTGGAAAGCCGACGTAGTGGAGTCTTGGATAGGTATGTGCTGCATTGAAACATGGGTGCATTGACAAAGCAGGTGACTGAAAACGGCAGCCCGTCTTGAACGGAGAATGGTTTCTGACTGACCTTGTTTTAAGCGGATATGGGTGGTAGTCCATATTTGCTGAGCAGTGATATCCCTTCCCCAAATTTAGGAAGAAGGAATGTGGGTGTTTATATTTAGTCTCTGCTTCGTTATCCAGGTGAGAAGGAAAACAGTCTGAAGACCGATGACTATGGACGGGATCTCTCCTCTGTGCAAACACTCCTCACCAAACAGGTCAGTGCAAGGTGCTTTGAGCCAGAGAAGCAATGGAGCTTAATGCTCATCAGACAGATGAATATTGGAAGGCCTGGCATTTATTTTTGCATTTTCCTAAAATAATGTCTACATTATCCATAAATATAGTTAATCTACATTAGTTTCTTCCTTTTTAACGCTGCAGGAAACTTTTGACGCTGGTCTCCAGGCTTTCCAACAGGAAGGAATCGCAAACATCACTGCACTGAAAGATCAGTTGCTGGCAGCCAAACACATCCAGTCGAAGGCCATCGAGGTCCGGCATGCTTCTTTGATGAAACGCTGGAACCAGCTGCTGGCTAATTCTGCTGCTAGGAAGAAGAAACTGCTGGAGGCCCAGGAGCACTTCAGAAAGGTGAGAGCACAGACCTTGGAACCATCTCTTCTTAATAGTCTGGAACACTATAAAGCTTGACAGTTGTGCACAGCATTGATTTAAAATCTTGATATACAAGCGGTGTAAAAACACAATTAGTTGTCATACACCAAATGCTTTCTCGTGAGAAGCCTTCATGGAAAAGGTATTGACAGTGGAGTTGTTTTAAAGGACCAGCCTTCTACATCGTGTGCAACTTGTATTTCATAATTGTAGTTATTTAACTAAAATACAATTTGTTGAGGACAGATTTTCTGCTATGTTGTATTTTTGAGAAAAGGCTTAGCTAGGGATGCAGTATTGTTAAGTAGTCACTGCAAGGGGACTGGGAGTCTAGAGTTCTGGGTTCCAGTCCAAACTCTGCTACTGGCTGTGTGTTCTTGAAGAAATTACTTCCTTCTTTATGCCTCTATTTCCCTTTCGTTGTTGTTAATAATTTACTTTACAGTAGCACCTAGAGGCTCTGATCAGGACCTAGTATTAGGTACTGTACAAATGACACCGTCCCTGTCCTGAAGAGCTTACAGTCCAAATATACAAGACAGATCCCCCCCACACACACAATTAATTCCCAAGTGCAAAACTTTGATAAAATTTTGTTTCCTAGGTCCCCTGACCTCTCCCAACTGTCCCTTTACAGCTTGTCTAGCCAACCTGCTCTACTGTTGCTGTCCCCAAAGTGCTCCTCCCTTCACATGACCACGACTGAAAAATAGCCACTTTCCCTAGACAGAAGTGAGCAGAGACCTGCTGATTTGCAGTCATTTGTGGGTTTTTTGTTTGTTTGTTTTTGTTTTTTTGTAAAGAAGTTCTCTAAGATGGCTCCCAAGTCTCAAAATGTATTTCTGTCTCCCCAGCTGCCTCATTGGAGGCCAGAGACAGCTTTCGCTTCCTGGAAAGGTCTGGCCTTGCCCCTAAGAGCTGTGGGTGAGGGTGAGATGGGCCTCTGGGGCTGTCTTAGGGGAGATGTCATGGGGAGGAATAGTACTATCCCCATTTTACAGGTAGTGCTTATGGTTAGTTCTCCGCCTTGCAAGAAAGGAGCAACAGGTGCAAATTATGTATTATTTATTGCATGTTCTTAATACCAGGTCCTCCTGCTTGAATATATTCTATTTGTGTTATTGCCTACGTGAACACCTAGATTGTCTTCTCTCTCTGAGGTTGAGGATCTGTTCCTGACTTTTGCAAAGAAGGCATCTGCGTTTAACAGTTGGTTTGAGAATGCAGAGGAGGACCTGACTGACCCTGTGCGGTGTAACTCGCTGGAGGAGATCAAGGCACTGCGCGAGGCTCATGATGCTTTCCGCTCCTCACTAAGTTCCGCCCAGGCTGACTTCAGCCAGCTAGCTGAGCTGGATCGCCAGATCAAGAGCTTCCGGGTAGCCTCCAACCCATACACTTGGTTCACTATGGAGGCTCTTGAAGAGACCTGGAGGAACCTGCAGAAGATCATCAAGGTAAATCGGAACATGGCTCTTCCCATTGCCACTCTGTCTCTGGAGTCTTCCTTGGACACTGTCCGTCCAGAGAATCCGTGCTCTTACTCAGCAAAAAACATTACAAATGGGAACACCTTCATCTGGTAGCACAGAAATATTTCTGAAAGGAATTCTGTGGGGCTAGTGCCTCCCAAAATCCTCCATTATCCATATATTTGGGTTGCTACTTTATGACCCCTCCCCCCATTCCATTCTTCCTGAAAGACCCCAAACACAAATAATGATCTCCCACTTGTAGCTATGAGATACTGTGTTCCTTATGATCTGTCATGTTATAATATTATGATTGCAAGGCTCACTTCAATGCTTTTTCTCAAGACTTCTGTAGGAATATTGGTTATCATAGTTAGACTAGCGGGGGCAAGAGACCTACAGGCCCTCAGTCTTGGGCTGAGCTCCAGAATCTCACTGCTGCACTGGCTTGGTTTCTGTATTTCAGTGGATGATAAAGGTGCCATGTTCTTTCTTGGTGTAAAGTGACTTCCCTGTTTCTCAGGAACGTGAGTTAGAGCTGCAGAAGGAGCAGCGAAGACAGGAGGAAAATGACAAATTGCGCCAGGAGTTTGCTCAGCATGCTAATGCTTTCCACCAGTGGATTCAGGAGACCAGGTACAGTCTGTCTTAACAGAGGAGCTGTCCTTAAGGAATTTCCCAAAGAGAATAATTTCTGTCCCATTGAGAAGGGATTGTTAATTGTTCTTCACATTGCGCATCTTATCCATGCTTCCTTTATTGATCAATTGGGTTTTAGGTGTCTGCTGCTGAGGCACAGATTTGCTGAGTGTAAGATCACCTTCTGAGTTCGGGAGTTGGGGCTGGAGCTGTCCGCTAATGGGGTCTCTGATTCAAGACTATTTTAAAAAATGTGTGTGCTCCTGAATTCACTTTCCCAGGGTAATTCTATGTACAGACAAGCCCTAATGGTTATCTGGTAGCTCCAGAGCTGGACTTTGTAGTGCAAGGAGAATACTAAATACTGAGAACAGAACTGAAGAAAACGCCAAAACTGTCTTATTACCTACTCTGTATTATGATAGAAATTAGAAAGGGGGAAATTCTGTTATTCTGTGTCGAACCATAAGAGGATTCCCTAAGGTATATTTTCTAGTGTTTTGTACAGTCCAGGTTTAAATGTTCCAGAGAGGGGGTTTCCACTACTTCTCTAAAGAGACTATTCCACAGTCTTTAAGATCACTTTGCAAGCTCCTATCCAATGTACTAGTAATACCCATGATTAGGGAGAGGCAGCATGGGTGGTCAGCAGCCTCTCTAGAAATGAAAAATAATTTCAGTGTTTCAGAATTGCAAGAAATCAATGAGATATTTGTACAGCACAACTGTGTCTGACTTGAGCATACTCAAATACACCACTATCAAATATTGTCAGTTCTAGTAAGTGTGCGCTCTGGTACAGAAGAGGTGAGTTAAGCTGAAGGTGCTTTTCATGTAATCCTTTGATAGTAAATCTTTCTGCATTTATAGAAAATCATCATCTAGATGGTTTTGCAAAAAGTCTGAAGTATAAATATGGTTTTAATTTAACATGTGTTTGCCCCCCACCACCTCTCTCTCTGTCCTGCTGCCTGATACTTGGACCCTCCTGCTCTACAGGACGTATCTGCTAGATGGGTTAGTATTGAATTTTATTTCCCCAAAACTTGATGTGGGGTCCTCTCCTGTCTTGTGTGCTTTCTCCTGTCATTGCTTTGCTTGTGAAAATTGTATTAAAGGTCATTCTATTTGGGCAATGCAAGCCATGCCTGGGATGTGCATGAGATACTTACCCATCCCCCCCTCCCCCTCAAGCAAGAATGCCTCACAAAGAGAGTAACGGGACATTGATATGGATAAATATAAACATATAGGAAGGAATACCATTTTTCCTGGTTCAGAATAGAAAAAGAGTTTAATGGACACTCTGTGTGACCAGTTATATTAAGAAAGTTATCACTGGTCAGCTTATAAGGATGCGCAAGGTGTGATGCTCTTTATTGGGTGTGCTTCCACATCTCATCAGATAATCTGTAGCCTTTTGTCCTCACTAGCCAGCCTCTCAATTTCCCAACAGTCAAAATCACGCTTGGTAAAATAAGAACATATTCCGATAATGCTCTCAGAACATTTAAAACTGAAGGACTTTGACTGGGTATTGCTATATATAATCTTGTAAAAAGAGTAAAATAAAGGAATGGAATAGCCAGATTTGCACTTTATGGGTATTCAGCAGAATGTCCTGTTCATAGACTCCTATTAAAGATTGTCACTAATTAGCATCACTACAGTTTTTTTAAAACAAAAATCACATTTCCATGTATAATTCAGTTATGTGGCTACCTAGTTTTCCTTTTTGATTATGCTGCATAACTGTGCTCCAGAAGTTGAGCTTTAACTTAAAAATATATATATATATATCTGTAAGCTTTAGGATTGCAAAGGAAACCTAAACCAATGCACTGACCTCTGCTGAAAACCTGAAGTGTAAAATACTCATTCATCTCAATGGCATTTTAACTGAAGCTTAATGTCAATATAACTATTTCACTGCTTATGCCTTTTCTACTAAAATGAGGTTGACGTATCTCTCGGGCACAGTGGCAGTTAGTGGGATAACTAGTTGCTGAGGTATGAAAATAGGGAATTCAACTCCATATTTAGTTACTTTTGCATTTACCCAAAAGAGGGAGGGGAAGGGGAGATATCCCTCCCCACCATCAAAAATCTTAACTGTCTTCTGGCTGCAAACCCCAAATTGACTCCAGTGACTTTCTGGATGCCAAAACCTCCAGCTTTTCCCCCGGACAGCTTCTGTATGCAGTTACACGCTTTTTCAGTATTAAAAAAAAAGACATCTGCAGCACAATGAACACTTTAAAATTTGGGTGCAGTGTCAAATGTATTTAATATTAAAATAATTAAGGAATCCTATACAAAGGAGAGGGGGTCACCGCTTGGGAGGTTGCCCCTGCCTATATACATTGTCTAGTGTGCTACTTAGACTAGAGGGACCTTGTTCATGTTTTATGGGTTTATCTCTGGTAACTTGCTCTGTAGTGAAAAGAATCTCTGGTCTCACAGTATCTCCCGTCAGATAAGAGAGAGAACACCCTAGCTTTTGAAGTTGTACCTTTGTGGAACCCAATAGATTTTGCTGGTATGGGTGCTGGATCTTTGCTGTTTTTAAAAAGTAGTTTTGTAGCTGAGTTCTGGTGTTCCAGGAAATACTAACAGAGGTGAGACATTTACTAAATAAAGTGGGTTAGTGCTCACAATTGCCATGCGCCAACTGTATTGTCTAACTGCTTATTAGAGCTGCAGAGGGACTTTAATCTTTAGCAAAACTCTGAGGATTAAAACTGCAGTTAATTAAAAAGGGCATTGTCTGTGTTCATTCATTCTCCACTAGAGGGCATATAGCCATGTAGCGTAGATTCCGCTTCTTAGCAAACCTTCAGTTGCCAGCAAAAATTTGCCATTATCCAGGTGTTGCTAATAAGCAGAGGCATGTTTGCGAGGCTGCAGCTAGGGAAAGAAGGGACTGTAGCCCAAATGCCAGGGCTTTTAGATTCTGGAGGGATGCTCGGGGCCCATAAAGCTGCACTGTATCTCTCCCTGCACTCTGGGGGTTGGGGCTCAGACCCCAGTGCTTCCTTTCCTGAGTGTAGCCCCCTCGCACGGCACAGCTCGAGGAGCACAGGGAGAAAGTTCCAGCATCCAGGCTGCAGCTTTCTTTCCTGTTACTGCACTGCCCACAGCCTCCTCTCCCAGCCTGCAACCACTTCCTGAGCGGTCCCTGTGTGCAAGCAGATTTTGGGGCCACACCGCCTGAAGGAAGCACTGGGATGTGCTGAGGAATAGCTCTAGGCAGGTTTGTGGGGATGCAGTCAAGGAAGGAATGACCTAGCACTTCCTTCTTAAGCTGCAAACCTGCCCAGAGCTAGTACTCGGCATGTCCCACTACTCCCTTCTCTGGCTACAGCCTCACAATCCTGTCTGTAGCTGGGGACTTTCTTCCAAAAAATGTTGTTAATAAGCAGCAAATCTGAATGCCATTAACATTAAACTCAATGGGATGGGATTGGTTCCCCAACAAAGGTTGCTGTTAATATCGGGGTTGCTATCAAACAGAATTTACTGTATGTAGAACTTTCAAGGTCAACATCGTTGTCCTACTCTCTTACCTATCAGCATGCAGCAGCCATATTTGCACAGGTTGATACTGTTTTTAAATGAAGTTTGTAGCTCAAATTAACTCTGAGATTCTGTTTTGTTCACCTCAGCAACTCTTTTTGATAAATATTAAAATAATTAGATTTTTTTTTGGTACGCAACCAGCATCTGCCATTGAGTCTGGTACTCCATGAAGTAATTTGCTTGTTTGATATTCTCTGTGAGGTGGTGCTGGCTTGGAGTTTTGTTCTGTTTCTGTGGTCTTGTTGTGGTCTGTTCTTTCCTCTGTCTTGCCTGTTTTCTTTTTGGAATTCATTTGGTTTCTTTTCTTTGAATAGCATAGCATATCGTCGTGTCATTCGTGTCTATCAGTATGAAGTTGGGGATGATCTGTCTGGAAGGTTTTTCCTCTTATTTTCTTACCTCACTGTGATTTTAAAATGCACTCTTAATTCCAAAGGCTCGTGTTCTTTCCAACTAACTTTCACTGCTGTGAGATGCTTGGGGGTTTGTTTCCCTGTTGATTTTTTGCCGTTCCACTATTGGTTCACAGCTTCCTGCCCAAGGTTCTGGGCCTGTGCTTCATTCTCTTTAAACGCGCTTTGATTTTGAGCTTTAACCCTCTGTGGTGAGAGAGACCCAGATGTTTGGCATATTTTCATTGCCACAGAGTGATTCAGCACTTGAAAACCCTTCCCAAGAAGTTATGAGAGACCTTTGGGAGGAAAGGGTCTGGTGGGGGCGAGGGAAGACAATCGTAGCAGCAGGAGTTTAAATTCCACCGGGGGCACCAACACATTACAGCACATCTGCACAATATCCAACTTGCTGTTTGTACACAGGTCATCTGTTGTAAACTTTCACTATAAATGTTACAGGACAGAGGCTTTAAAAACTGCTGCTTTAACATTGCTTAGAATCGAAGAAACAAAAACAACTTCAGGGACTTTATGCAGCTAGTACCTGTGAAAAAAATCATGGAGACCATAACTGCAAAAGGCGGCCTTTATAAACCAGTGTGTGGTGCCCCTTGTTGGCATGCCAAGAATGAGTCTGTGAACGTTTTAAAAATCAATGTTTAATTGTGACTACTATCAATTTCAAAATTCAAATGACTGTCAATGGCTGTGTCAGAGTGGCTCTGAACTATTAGGATTGTAGAAGTGCTCATTTGTGAGGGGTCACAGTCTGAGAATACGGAAAGCAACATTCACCCAGCCCTAATAAAGTAGTGGAGTTTTTCTGTCTCGCAAGGGTGATTGTCTTACATCAAGGTTGACTTTAAATTAAGCCAGTAGTTCTCAAAAGGTTTTTCACACTTGCTTACTGTGTAAAGCCTCTCTAGCGCTCCTGTTTCATTGGCAAAGTTTGTCTCTAGTGAATCACTTGTAGTTTGTGTGTGTGTTGGGCACAGTCTGGGATGGGAAGGGCATTTGCCCTGGGTTTCTAATTTCACTAGGTCCAGTAAGAAGGTGAGTGCTTTGGATTTGGCATGAAGTGTTTCCAGTGGCTACTTTATCACAGCCTGTGAAATTGGGCTTGAAATTAACTATATGAAGAAATTACATACAGCAGGTTCTAAAAGCCTCTGTTTTATATAGGGTCAGTCTGAGTTTAAAAGCTTATGGCCAGAAGTTTGACAGAAAAAGTTTTCTTATAAAGTTTATGGAAAAATTATTTTACCCTCAAAGGATGGTGTTAATTTCAAGCCCCTCCCCACCCCTGGCCTTTGTTGTATGTGGAGAGAGCCTCTCCCTCACTGGGATTCTATGTTTAGGTCCTGTATGGTGGAAGAATCAGGAACCCTGGAATCACAGCTGGAAGCTACTAAAGTAAGCATACCTCACCTGTTAAAACTTGTGTCTCCTATTGATGCTCAGGAATGAGGGAGAATGCCTTTAATGACTGATATGTAGGTCTTTAATTAATTCATACATTTTGAGGGCAACAGACACCATTCTGCTTAGATAATCTAACCTGCATTGCACAAGCCAAAGGAAAATCCTGAATTAGTTCCCCCTTGAATAGTATTTCTAAGTCTGTCCCTCTGGGCAGAGGAGACAGTATCTGAAACCTTTCCTTGCTATGTTCTGCTTTGAGGTTTCTAGTGATATTTACAGGCGAAAACACCTTTCTGTCTTACAAATCCATCTGAGTCATATGTGATGAATCTCCCTTGTATAGTGATACATTTTGTAACGCTAGACAACAGCTGCACCATTGTTATGAGCCTGTCTTCTAACTCAGTCAGTAAAATGTTGGTACGCTGGTATGTTTGCTCCATTCTGTTTTCTTTCCAAATAGCATAAGCACCAGGAGATTCGGGCAATGAGGAGTCAACTAAAGAAGATTGAGGACCTTGGAGCAGCTATGGAAGAAGCACTTATTTTGGACAACAAATATACAGAGCACAGCACTGTAGGGCTGGCACAGCAGTGGGACCAGCTTGACCAACTAGGGATGAGGATGCAGCACAACCTGGAACAGCAAATACAAGCTAGGTACAGTGTTCGTTCATTTGGGAAGATAAATCACATTCACCATTTTAGGGGATAAGTGGGTTAGGGCGAGACTGTCTACAAGCCAGTACAAATCAAGCACCATTCAGGTAGGATAAACCTCTTCCACTTACTGTTTTGTGTTCTGAGTAGTGTAAATCAATACGTTCGTTCGTTTTTTTAGGTAGACTGCGATTTGAGAACTTGTTCTGGTTACAGCTAGCCCTCGTGATTTCTCAGTGAAGTGAGTGGCAATTGAACCAGGTGCATGCTGTCTCCACTCAAGGGGATGGCAGACAGAAAACCAAACAGCCTGAAATAAACTTAGCGTTTGATTAGCCTGTGACCCACCACTGCAATTTCATGATCCGTTCACTAGCTTTGCTTCTTCCTTTTTAGAAACACAACTGGAGTCACTGAGGAGGCTCTGAAGGAGTTCAGCATGATGTTCAAGTAAGTATGCATGTTCTCAGCAACTTGGAAAAGTGGTCATAAAGGAATTCTTCAGATCCTTGACATGTAGATGATTGCTACACAAAAATGGATGGTCCAGATTCTCAGCTGCACCTAGTTTCCACTGTTTGCAACTCCCTGATTCTCTGGCCAGTTCTGAGCCAGGTTACTGTAAACTCTGCCAGCTGGCAATAACTGGAATAATTCCTCACTAAGGGTATGTGGCCAGTTTAGGATCTTTCTGAAGCACTCCAGAGAATCTGTGTGCTGTCTGTATTAAATATGAAGATACTTATTCACTGCAAATAGCATGTTCAAAACATCAGGCTAAAATGTCGCTCTAGTTTACTGTATAGTTTTAACCAGTTATCTTAATGAAGTTTCAAGATTCATATTTTCTATTCTAGACACTTTGACAAAGATAAATCTGGTCGTCTGAATCACCAGGAGTTTAAGTCCTGCTTACGTTCTCTAGGCTATGACCTGCCTATGGTTGAGGAAGGAGAACCAGATCCAGAGTTTGAAGCTATTCTTGACACCGTAGATCCCAACAGGTATATAGATAGAAGAAAACCTATATAAATTGTTCTGTTTTCACTTTCAAAGTCTGTCACAGGCTGCTTTTGCCCATTATTGCAGCCTCTCCCTAGTCTTCAAATTATTATTCCTTTACAATGGTCACTGCTACTTTATAGTTTGAGCAGAAAGAACTGTTGAATCAGACTTCCTGTATATCATAAGCCATTAAATTTCACCCAGTAACGTGTCTGATTGATTGAAGAAATTCTCACAATCTAGACCCCATGCCCGGGGCTTTTCATGAGACATTTACAATATTCTTTACCCTCTTAGTTAACGCAGGTCTAGGAAGGATAACCCTGCTGCTAGACCTGCCTACTTCAATGGGCTGAGAGCTTAATAGAATCAAGCTTTGCAAAACAGCTTGCTTGATTTACATGCTATGTGTGTTTTCTTGGCAGGGATGGACATGTCTCACTGCAGGAATACATGGCATTTATGATCAGCAGGGAAACTGAGAATGTGAAATCCAGTGAGGAAATAGAAAGTGCTTTCCGTGCCCTTAGTTCAGAGGGCAAGCCCTATGTGACCAAGGAGGAGCTCTACCAAGTAAGTGTCAGTTGGGCAAACCCCATCTCAGGAAAGACAGCAGCAACTAGCACCATGAAAATTAACTCTAGCTGTTCTGAGCCCTTGCACTTTGTGTCTGTTTTGCAAAGCTGACTGACATGGATCTACACCTGTTAACGTCCCATCCCAAACACAAAAATAATGCCAATACCTTTCCCATGCTCCTGAAAGATTTTATTGATGCAGCTAAAGCTATTTGCAAGTTTGTTTGATCCCTTAATGAGAGTACACCAGTGCTTTATACTCCACCCTATCAGTAAGAAGCCAGATTAGTACTTTCCCAGTTGCACTGAAACTCTAGATTAAATTTAACCTCCCTACAGTTGAATAGGGCATTACTGTTAAAGCTACAGGAGAGAACAGGTCCTGAAAGGAAAAGTCACTATGTAACAAGTTTTCCATTCTGGATCCTGAGATAAGGACAGAAGTCAACTGACTGATCTGAGAAGTGGAAGTTACCTATTTTTCTCTGAGGTGGGGGATCTTAAAAATACTGCATAACTGAACAGGAGCTTCTGCCTCTGAGGCCTTACTGTAATTTATCTATCTGTAATAATCCAATCCTTCCATTACCTTGAGAAGGAGGTTAAGTTCTTTACCCATGAAAACAGTTTTGTCTTCACCACTGCGAGGCTATTAACCACCCTATCTTCAATTTTGTCTTTCAGAACCTGACCAGGGAACAGGCAGATTACTGCATCTCTCACATGAAGCCCTACATGGATAGCAAGGGCAGAGAACTTCCTTCTGCTTATGACTACATAGAATTTACACGTTCACTGTTTGTGAATTGATATAAAAGCACTAACCTTTAAAAATACAAAGAATATATTCGCGTTTGCCAACTGTAGCCCTGCATGCGTCTCCATCTTTGTGTTCTACAATAATCAATGCTACTTTCTGATGTAACCTTAAACTGCTTAGCTTAAAACAACAAATATTGCAGTGTGCTTCAATAAAAGTTACTGGTCCAAACTGCAGCAAAAATTTCAACTGGTGTTTAATCATCTTGATGCTTGAGTACCAATTTCAAGTGTGACTCAAACCCCAGTAGAATCTCTCATTACATAGCTTCAGGTAAAGATGGTCGGAGTGACTAGGACTTACCTTGCTCTTCATTACAAATGTAATGGATCTGTTTTACAGACCAGTTTTGGGTAGAAAGGGTAACAACCCTCTGCTGTAGCAAGATAACACGGGCCTGTTAGTGTCTCAATCAGTGACTTCATTTGCCAGCTGCTCAAGGTGATTCATTTCTCTTGGTCCCTGTTGAATAAAGTCTGAACTCAGCTGCCATATTTTCAGCATCCCACTGGCATCCCCTGCTGCCAGAAGCTGAGGTTGCTTGATGTTAAACTCGATGCAGTACACAGGAGTCGGAGCTGAAGCTTGCTTTATAGAAACTGCAGGCTTCTGGGAGCTCTTTCCAAAATCAAACAGCTGCACTTCTCCTTTAAAATAAATAATCCACATCAGTCTTTACAGTAAACAAATGTAATAAAAACAGTGTTCGTTCAAGCTTTCCCTCCAGCCTGGCAGCACTAGAGCAGTGGGGATGAAAGTCCTCCCCTGCTGGCAGTATCTAGATTAAGCAGTGCTACAATGAAGTATAGATCTACTCACAGGAGTCAGGGCAGGTTGAAACCAGCTGCTAGCAGAAGTTCTGCTGCAGCCCTGCAGACATCTTTAAATGCTAGGCCAGTTTCTAGTGTCAGTCATATTGCAAACTACTAGTGCTAAAAATGATTGCTTTAAACACCTGAAAGCTGGAAACAGTTTTAGCCGTGGCATGGTATAGCAAATTTCACCTATCCACACAAGTCTGTGGCAATGGGCAAGATATGACAACTGTAGTTGATACTCCAGACCTGATGATTGGTATAATGCAGGGGGTTTTAGATTGAAAGCTGGGGTTTCCAAGCTGTCAAACAAATTAAGTTTTAAGCCCGTGTGGGAAGTGCTAAGCAGTAAGCTTTTACATAGCACTAGTGTTAGAACCCAGAAGAAAACCTGGTTTTTCCTTCTAAGAATAAGCAGCTAGAGGGTACCTACCTTCTCCAGTGGCAGCTGCAAAGACCAAGGGTCGTACTGGAGACCAGCGCACACTAAACAGGTACTTCTTTGATAACTGGAGCGAAATAAGGGGCTGTGCCTGCAGCATGGAGTGCAAGTGAACATGTCCATCAGTACCACCACTCAGAAAGAGATTCCTGGAGAAAATGAGAAACACTTCTTAGGGGATCAGTATTAAGAACACAGAGCAGAGTTCACTTAAGCAGCCTGAGAGTTGATGCACAAGTCTGTGGTTTCTTTATGTATGGCCCTTTTGACTGAATGATATCAAGATTCCTCTTCTTTTTTTTTTTTGTTAGCCACTACGAACTGCAGTCACATGAATCACTGCATCTTTGGCCCTGTAGTCTCCAGGGCCCTTGTATTTCAGGATCTAGGGGACTAGCATAATCTGGTCACTCCCATGCAAATTATATGCAGTACCAGGACTCCCAACATGTTTCAAGAAAACAGATTTATGGACATTTAAAATGGTTTGTCATTAAATGATGCACCTACAGACTGAGTGTACACTTCCAAATATAAACTTAGATGGCTACTAATGAAAGTCACAAGTAGCATGATGGGCAGTTGACACTGATGTGGAAACAGGCTGTCCCCTAAAGTTGTTAATGGAACTATGGGAAGAGTTGTCCTGCATAAAAAGAGCCCAGGGGAAATAAGGACAATGCTATGGGCTTCAATGAAGTTGCACCTATACAAGGGGCACATTCAGTGTAAGTTCGTGCAACTCCCTTGAAGGAAACAGCTTTCCATTGTGACAGATACAGTAGGGCTTCTGGCATATGGCCCTTGATTTCATCTTTTCCACCCCTAGGTCACTCAGGAAAACCACAATTAGAACAATATGGTTGTGTAACAAACTAACATTTGGTGCCAATGCACTCTGCCCATTACTTGCCTGTGGAAAGGTGAGCAGCTTACACAGTACACAGGTCCACCATGAGGAGAAAAGGCAAACTGTGCAGGTGCCTTGAGGGGAACAGAGCTACCTGTCCTAGGGACAGCAGTGGTCTCTACCGCAGTGGAGCACTTGAGAGAATATCCACCTTCCACACCAATGATAAACACACTGGGATCAAAGTGGGAGAAAGAGAGCGAGGTCACACCCACAGCTGTCTCCCCACGTGTGCGCTAGGGGAAAGGGGACAAACCATCCATGAGACACAAGGACTCAGAAATTTAACATGTACATGAAAGCCGTACTAATCATAGCCTGCATGACCTGCACCAACCATTTAACATTTCCTTTTTCTTTTTACAGAACTGATCCTCTAATAAGGATTCAAATTCAGGATGGAGAACTTAGCTGCTTACAGCTTTGGTCATTTAGCTTTAGTTCAGGGCAAGGCTGCTGTGGCCAGTTTCCACACTATCCTTTGGGTTGGTAATGGGAAAGCCAAAGTTTACTGTACGTGTTGATAAATGGGCTTCATTCTCTCTCTGCTTCCCCATCACAATGGAAGCTACAGCCACCTACCTGTGCTCTCTCGTAACCCAAGCTATTCTAACTCACACCAAGCCCATTAAAAGGTGGTTTCAAGTCAATGTTCTCTGGAATTATTGAACTCACCTTCTTAAGTTTCATACTCCGAGGGATCTGCTGAGCTACTAAGGCGAATCCTTCAACTAATGTCAGCTGACCATTTCTCTGTGTCTGCCACACAAGGATCTTTCCGTCTGTGGATACACTCAGAATCTGGAAGTTGTGACTGTGCTTTGAGTCCTGTAACCAGTCAACCTGTTCCCAACATGAGAAAACGCTGAAAAGGGGCCTTGCCAAGCCCAGTAACCCTACATTCAAGAACACTATTAAGTCTCAGGACAAATGACATTAGGTGACACTACCAACAAACCAGTCTGAGGATTTGCCCTATTCAACTGTGCTGAGGTTAAGTTAATCTAGCAATGAGAATTTAAAGATTTCAATGCAACTGTGCAAGTACTAAGCTGGTGTGAAGATGTCCAGGAAATGGATGAAATGTCAGGATTGAGATTCCTCCCCTGCCCTCCAAACCCAATGAACACCCCACTAACATGTGGACTGCCCCCTATTACCTGATAAACTGGATCTGTATGAGTGTCATCTGTCATCCCTGTCCTCCAGATCAAGGGGTCTTCTATCCTGCTCGTGTCCCATATCAAGACCTCCCCACTGTAAAGGCCACCTGTAGATGACAAAGGATCAATAGAACATAAGCAATGGCTACTAATGGAAGTCACACGTCGCATGATAGGCTCTGTTTACTTTGTTATTGACTGTAAATAGGTTGGCCCCTAGAAAGAGTTGTCCTGAACAAAAAGGGCCAAAGGAAAATAAATTAGTCTCTGGTGTAACCAGGAACAATGCTATAGGCTTCAACTGATTTGCATCCACACAGGGGACATATTCAGCTCTGATGCAATGCTATGTAAAAGAGTTTCCGAGATGATTCTGCCTATTCCTGCTCATGGGTATTGCACCACCTAGTGGTACCTAATGGTAGAACCTTCTAGCAGTTAGTGTTCTTGTGCCCCCTCCTACCTTTTGCCTCAGTGTCTCCAAACGTTCTGAAGGCAAGGCCGCAGTCCCTTCTACCACCTCAGTTTCTTCCACTGCAAACCAGACATGCAGAATAAACCAGGACTCTGAGAAAGAGGGGAAGACGGGTAGGAAGTGTGAATATGCAGAGACATCTTGAAGAACTCCGGTTACACATAAGTAATCTTCATTTTTTCAAGTGGCTCTGTATATTCCAATTTATGGGACAGATTGATAAGCAGTGCTGAAGATAACCTGGAGGCAGGAACAGAGTCCTAATGAAATAGAGACTGAAGCACTGCGCTACCAAATCTACCATCAGCCCTGGAGGCCAAATCAAGAGCATAATACTTAGTAAAAGTGTGTACAAAATTCCAGGTCTCAGCCCTGCAGATTTCAGCAGCAGGGACTTGCTTAAGGCAAGCAAAAGAAGCTGCCACAGCTCTGGAGGAATGTGATTGTTGAATATTATACATGATGGTACAATGTGTTGTTTAATCCATCTAGAAATAGTCTAGAAAGATGACATAACCCATATAATTCTTAGCATAAAACACAAATAAGCTGGATGATTTTCAAAACTTTTAAATCACGTTTAAATAATATGTAAGAGCTCTTCTTGCATCCAAAGTACATATAACAGATTCCCCCTTTTTCATACGAGGCTTTGGAAAAAATGCCTGCAAAGTAATTGATTGATTTAAAAGTCAGGTGCCACTTTTGGCAAAAATCTGGTTTCAGGCATAAGAACTACCTTATCTTTATGAAAAGCAGTAAACAATGGATCAGACATCAAGGCATTCAATTCACTCACCCTTCTAGCTGACATTATGCCAATAATGAATGACGTCTTAACCAGATAAAAACAGGTTTAAAAATTTTATTAAAGCTAATGTTAAAATATTATATAATATACAGGTTAAGAAAAGAGTGTCTGTACATCTGGGTATAGTGCTTAGATTATCTACAAATACAAACTTTGTTTTAAAAGTCATAAGATACATATAGTGCATAATCAGCAATAACCCAAATTTAGGTGAGTAAATTTAACAATACAGTTTAGATATTAGCGTCAGGTACATCACTCATGAAAAGTTATACAAAGAGTTGGTCGTGGAAAGCAAATATATCAATGAGTGAAGATTTTCCCCTAGTAATTGAGAATTTAGGGTAGGTTGTCCATTAGAAAATGCAATCCATCAGGAAAGTATTTGAATTACTTTCCTGACTGCACTTCTCATCGGCACTCCAGCTCATCCCTCCTGGTACTGGCAATGTCCGGTGATGTGTTCTAGGTAGATGACCCTCAACTACTTGATGGCTTCTGACACCATGAGTTGCCGCATCAGCCAAGAGTAGTGTTGACCGATTCCACATTCTCTCAACACTCACTCGTTACTGGGGACCTATACCCCCAGGGCTCCGACAATTGGCGTGCGAGTTTGGACCTTGTAGCCCCTTGCTCTCAATGTGTCGGTCAGAGAGTTTTATTTCTCCAGCTTTTGAGATCAGGCATCGCGGAAAGCCAGGGTCCTGTTTTCAAGGGGAATTGTGACATCCATCATAATGATCTTCTTCCAGTCTTCGTTGGTGATGACGATGTCCAGTCGCAGTTGTCTGTCCATTCCAGGGATGGCAGAGTTCACAGCAACCTTCCCCACGGGTGGTGGGATGGCTCTGACCAGGCGATCTTAGATGGTGTTGTGGCACAGCTGCCAGGCTCTGGAATGGGGCTTGCAGCTACACAAAAAAAATATCCTATCTTGATTTTAAAATGTTCAGTAATGGAGAATCCACAACGAGCCTTGGTAAATTGTTCTAATGATTAATTACTCGCACCATTCAAAAGGTACTCCTTATTTCCAATCTGAATTTGTCTAGCTTCAACTTCCAGACATTTGATCATGTTATACCTTTCTCTGCTAGATGGAAGGGCCCATCATTAAATATTTGTCCCCATATAGATACTTACATATTGTAATAAAGTCATCCCACCTTCTCTTTGTTAAACTAAATAGATGAAGCTCCTTGAGTCTATCATTATAAGGCAAGTTTTCTAATCCTTTAATCATCCTCATGGCTCTTCTCTGACCCTCTCCAATTTATCAACATTTTCTTGAAGGGTGGGTGCCAGAAGACACAGTATTCCTGCAGTGGTTGCACCAATGCCAAATAGAGACGTAAAATAACTTTTCTATTGCTACTCAAGATTTCCCAGTTTGTGCATCCCAAGATTGCATTAGCTCTTTTGGCCACAGTGTCACACTGGGAGCTCATATTCAGCTGATTATCCACCACAATCTCCAAATCCTTTTCAGAGTCACTGCTTCCCAGGATGAAGTATGTATTGCCTACATTCTTTGTTCCTAGATATACACATTTACATTTAATTGTATTCAAATGCATATTATTTGCTTCGCACAGTTTACTAAGCAATCCAGATCGTTCTGAATCAGTCACCTGTCTCTTCCTTATTTACCGCTCCCCCAATTCTCATGTCTCCTGCGAATGTTATCAGTGATGATTTTATATTTTCTTCTAGGTCATTAATAAAAATGTTAAATAGCGTATGGCTAAGAACCCATCCCTGCCGGTCTCAACTGAAAACATACCCACTCAATAACAATTCCCCATTTACAATTACATTTTGAGACCTATCAGTTAGCCAGTTTTTAATCAATGTAACGTGTGGCATGTTAACGTTCAGATTCCCCGACAAAGGAAGGATATGGGGAATTGGAATGGGTAGTCTTTCAAACTGTATGGCATAGCTCTTTTCTTTAACTTCTAGAACCCATTTGTCTGATATTATAAGCCTCCATGCACTCTAGCCTCTCTCCAAACAGAGGAAGGGAAGGATCCTAGATGGTTGGTTCTTGACTCTTGATCTTCCCATCACATCTGAGGTCTGACATGAGACAAAATAGTCATAGAAATAGGAGAATGCTTAGATTTAGGTCTTGATTTAAATGACCTCTTCTTATGCTGTTCTGAAAGAATGTAGCCTGCTGGTACTGTTGTTGACATCTCTGATTTGCTGGGTAATAAGTTGAAGATGACTGTGGATAGTACTGCCTCTGATAACGCAAAGCAGCAATCTCCTTCTAATAGAAGCAATTAAGACCAAAGAACGAGTTTGTCAATCTTTCTCCTTCAATTTTTTCAGTAACTCATCAGTATTTTCACTGAAAAGACCATCCCCTTCATCGTTATGTCTGTATCAATCTCCAGAGAAAAGGAACGAAGCCAAGCACGTCTCCTCAGCATCACTACAGAAGCCAATATGCTAGCAGAAGAGTCCAAGACATTAAACAAAACCCTAAAGGAGCGTTTCACCATATTTTGACCCTCCGTTGAAATTGTGTTACTCAATCTCCTTTTGTCATCTGCCAAATCCTGCACAAACAGCAGTATCTTCTCCCACAAGTGAAACTGATAGCAGGACACGACAGCTTGGTAACTTGCCACCCTAATACCAAAGGATAAAGAAGAGAACACCCTTCTCGCTTAGGAAGAATCTTCTTCCCCTCTCGGTCAATAAGGATAGGGTGAGCTTGTCCAGATCTTGCTCTGCTACTGGCAGCAGCACCACCAGCGACTTAGGTACAGGGTCCATATGAAAATCCTTCTGAGGGTAAATGATCTAGTTTGCCAGCTTTCCTGGAGACAGGTTGACAAGAAGCAGGAATAGACCACATGGATTGAGCTGGCTAAAGCAAAATCCAAAATAGGTAGGGATATCCTATTCCTGGAAGTATCACCAAGAATGTCAAACATCGGATGAGAAGTCTCTTCCACAGGCACTGAAGGCAGATTCAAAGTGGACATCACATGATCCACTAATTCATGAAATAGTGTAGTATCCTTAAAAGGGCAGGAGACCGAAGCAGCTCCCACATGCTCATCTGGTGACAAATCAGGATCACAGTGAGTGTCCACATGCTCCTGTTCAAAAAGAGAGGCTATCAATTATCAGGCACCACTGCCTGAGATGTAGACAGATCTGGAGGAACTGGATCTGGGATTTCCAAATCACTGGATCCTTAGCAGATGAAAGCTCACCTCTCCATCCATGTGGAGGATAACTAAAAAGTTCCTGCAGCAGCTCCCAATAAGGCCATGACACCAAGGACTGTCAGTCTTCCCAACAACTGGGATTCAGGAGCATCCCCACAGGAGGAGGACCAAAGGGAGGGGCAAACCAGGAAGAAACAGGCCTCTTAATTCTTCCTCTAGCCTCCTTCAGATATGGATCTGCCAGAGAGTGCACTGGAGATACCAAAGGACCTTGAGGGAGGTAAGGAGGAAACCTTTGCGAGGATCCTGTAGGAGTCCTAGGAGGAGGACGTACAGACAGTTCTACTCTTCTTACAGATGAGGAGGCCAGCGAAGCCTGCCTCTTTCTCAAGGTCCTCTGCTTTTTTTGCTCAGATCTGAGGATTAATCAGAAGCCTCACAGTGAACCTCAGAGATCACGTAACAGTATTCTTCAGAACGGAAAACGTAAGTGGAATCAAAGCAGGAGCCAAGGTCAGAGACGAAGAAGTAGACAGCAGCGGATCCAACACCAGACTCATGCTCCTGGCTCCCAAGCCTGACCCCAAAACCAACCTTGACTTTTGGAGCCATAGAGGCTCTGTAAGAATAGAATGGATCCAATAAGACAGCCAGAGCCAACCACGTGGCCCTTGGTTCTGGCATAGCAAAGACCTAATTGCAGGAACAGTGAGAATTGGAGCCAAAGCTGATAGGGGTTCTGACTTCCTGGAATCCTCCAACTGCTTCAATTTTCTTGAAGTCACAGGAGTCAATAGTGCTGCTCAGATCTTGTTTCCGATGACCATCCGGATCCCAAGGGTTTAGCTTCAAGAGCCTCCTTCGGGAGAAGCCCTTGCAATCTGTTCTGCCTCTGCTTGTGAGCTCTGGGGTATCGAAGTTCAGCAGAGAGAATACTCAGACGGAGAGTGACCTCTCGCAAACACTTGAGGCACCTGATGTGGTCATCCACTGCTGAGAAGGCAGTAGGGCATGAAACACACCTCTTGAATCTTGGTTTCTTCTTCCTCTTCAGTTCCACCATCACCCAGAAATGAAACACTAACAATTAAGTAACTATTTCTATACTTATACTAACTACTATTAACAACAATATAACACCAATGAATACTCAAGAAGAAAGAACTCCAGACCCAAACAGTTCACTTCCATTCAATCTTGTGGTTGAAAGGAACTGAGGTGGTAGATGATGCTGCGTCCCCTGATATAGCCTCGCTCTCAGACGGCTGAGGGAAGGGGTACAAGAGGATGCAAGAGCACTCTAAGAGACAATGCTAAGGGAAGGTTCTGCCATTAGGCATCACTAGGCAGCGTAATACCATACGTGGGAATATGCAGCCATCTTGAAAAAGAATACTTATCCAAAGCCTGATTTTGCCCTCTCTCCCCCATCTCCCAGGTTGCCCACTTTCTTATCAAGAATCGCTAGGTGCTCCAAGAGGTAGTATAAAACAGGTAAAGCCTACTAAGAGAAGGGAAGGTCGCACTGAGACAAGGGAAGGTCCTGATTCCTAGTGCCTCGGATGAAACAGCAATTACACATTTGGCAGCAACACTTCCCTTGCCTTGGGGCTTGGGAAGTGACTGAGGAAGTGCACTGCCATTCCTCTTGGGAGGAGTCCCAGGTATAGGGTAACCAGATGTTCCGATTTTATAGGGATAGTTCCAATTTTTGGGTCTTTTTCTTATATAGGCTCCTATTACTACCCACCGCCATCCCAATTTTTCACATTTGCTGTCTGGTCACCCTACCCAGTAGCCCTGTAGAGAAAATCAGCAGCACTAGTTGAAGAAGATAAAGGAACAATTAAAAATAAAATCTAAGGCAAGAGCAGTCTACCAATGATCAGCGAAGGCTGTGATGGATGGAAAGCCAGGCACATGACAGAACTGGGAACATCCACTACTAGATCAGGACACTTTGGATTTAACCCCCTTCTGTCCAGGTTCCAGGTACAAACATAGGATTTTTCTGTGCTCCAGTCCCCGTCATCCAGTCTGGAAAAGAAAAGAAGTCAAAATGGAAGTTACACCTCATCCAGTCATTGTTACATAGAGACACTCAGCTAAGCAGATTCCCATTTCCATTGGCACGTGCTCTCTGGGGCTACAAAAGGCTTTGTTTAGAGGAGGCTGGGGTTACAATGCATCTCTGTGGAGTGTTAGGTTTATGAGTATGTGTTGGTGCACCCCAGTATGATGGGAGTGTTTGACAACAGTTCTTTGATATAAATCATTATTACAGGACAGGACCTATTAACTATACTAATAAAGGAACAGCCTGGAATCCATATTTGGGAAAGTTACTTCACAGCCACCATTCAAATAAAGCACGCACTTCCTCCTTTTTAAGTTACCAAAAGCAACTGTTCTGCAGAGAGGATGAAAAGCCAACAACATTTCATTCCAACAAGGAGTTCAGGGTTTGAAAGTGCTCTAGAGAGGAAAAGTGTTGCGCTGCTGAGCAGTGACCATTGCAGCTGAATAAGGAGAACTGATAGGGGCTGAAGTGTTACTCACCACACTCGCAATAACAAAGCAGACTAAAATGACGGTTAGCCCTGCTGGAAGAAAATCTAATCCAAATAATATCTGGCATGCGAGAACACCGTTGAGAGCATTTCTGTGTATGAGCACCAGGTGTATTCTATATGGGCTTGGAGACCACGTGATGGCTAACAAGCAATTTATAATGAAGGCAAGTATGCACATCCAACCATCCCATACATATACACACACACTGCAGACACATACAAACATACACCTCCTCTTTACATTTTTCAACAGAATCTGTCTAAGAACAAAACATTGAGAAAATATACTTTAGTTTTTGGGATTGGAGATAATGGACAGAGAGGAAAGGGAAAGGATATCTGACCTAAATTAGAACTGCCCTTGGGTTCTGATTTTTCTGAATATCAATTAAATATCTTTTTCAACATAAATAAGTTGCTTATACACATGGTTAGTTATTACAAAGCAAGTAAACATTCTCCAATGCTTCTGAATGCAGGCCAGTCTGAAATGTCTCACAGACCATTCTCAGTTGTGCTCTGGATCAACTCAGGTGCTCACCTGCCATAAGAACATGCAACAACTGATCCAGTGGCATTCCAGGAGATGCTGGTCACCTGCAACTTCTGATCCTGAGCCTCTGGGTACGATAAGCTATGCAAACAGGACACCTGGAAAAGATTAAATCCAAATACTGAGCCAACAACCTATGGAGATACAGAGAATTAGGATCTATATTCAAAGACTGAAGAAAGAATCACGTTATCTCCACAGACCAATATCCTGGTCAGGATCCACACTCCCATTCTCTTGATAGCAGCAGAGTCTGGGGAGACACAAACTATGGTTTGTAGATACAGGTAAGACAGAAGTTTGCCTCCTGTTGAGAGCATCACACGCAAAACTCTGCATGCTCCCACCAAACCAAATGTCTCTCCATAATGTCATCTCACAGTGGGTCCACTCTACTATCTTCAGAGCAATTACAGAAAAGACTAAGGAGCCCATACCCGAAGGCTTGGGGCAGTCCCACTCCACAATTCTGGGGATTTAAGACCTACACTGTGCTTTCAAACCATAATCTGATAATAGGTAGCAATAAACATACCCAGCATGCACCAATAGCTACCAGCTGCCCACATTCCTGCACACAGCACACTGGATAACCATCATGTGACCAGGCCAAACCACAGGCACTGCAATGACTTCCAGAGGCTGCCAGACAATTATTAATACACTAGTTCCTGAAGAACATGGCAGGAAGATCTAAATGAGCAGAGATTTTAAACTGCACTGGTTGCAGAGAGGAGGAAACTAACCTACTACAGTTGTAAACTTCCTTTTGATGAAGCCAGTATTACACACTGTTGCTACTCACAAGGACATGTTACCTATCTAGACTGGGGTGAAGGCAAACGGAGAAAGAATACTTATTTTCTTATGAACAGAGTCAAGCAATGACAGTCTCAGCACCAGGTAACAGAGCCAACTATTCCACAGCTGTTGCTATGGGCACTGTCTAGTATGGTCATATTGCTCTGAATTCTATCAACCTACCGTTTCATTCTGATCTACCCAGTTCACCTCAAAGCCATCGAAGGCATGACTTATCCAGTTTTTATTCAGCTCTTTGATCACAACATCCTCCACTCCCTGAAGGAACGAGAGCAGGCCAGCATAATCCACAGGAGCTTCCTTCTGGAGATCCAAGTCTTGGATAGTCTCCTCACTTTGATCAGTCTGCATGCCAGCATCTCGGCTGGAATGGGATTGTGCTGCAGCCTCCACGGTTGAGATCTCCCCAGTCTGACAGCTTTTCTGTTGGAAGAAAAATAATGTTCTACAAATGAAACAACGAAAGATGGGTGCACAGAAACCCACTTAGGACATTTCCCTTTTGTCAGTCAATATACTGAATATATACTCAAAAGGGACCTTGCATATTGGGTTCCTAGCTAATTGGTGCCTGGTATGCACTGTGGAGTCCTGCATGCAAGAACAGTTCTCAGGCCAGTGGAGTTCATGTTTCACAAAGAGAAGAAAAGTTATCAAATCTAAGTATACCTCTAGCAGGTCACTTTATGGAGCAACCCTGGTTTTAGTCTCAGAGAAACAGAGGTCACTTGCTCCTTGACTTCCCTCAAATCAACAGGGTGATGATACAGATGCCAACCTTCTATTACAGTGAATAGGTACTCAGGAGAATAAGTAGGAAAGGACAGTACCAGAGTTATGAGAGTGGAAACATAGAACCCAATTTTACTGATGTATAAGGCACTGGGGTCCACACTATGTATGTACTGTACTACTAGGGTAAGAAAATTCAGTTACTTTTAGCATATTATCAACATGAATGGATATAGATTCCCCTCATTCTTGCTCCTCCAGTGCAGCATACCTACATAAAAACATAAAAATGGCCACACTGGGTCAGACAAATGGGCCATCTAGCCCAGTATCCTGTCTTCCAAAAGCGATGACTGCCAGATGCTTCAGAGGGAATGAACAGAACAGGGCAATTACTGTGTGATCCATCTCCTGTTGTTCAGTCCCAGCTTCTGGAAGCCAGAGGTTTAGGGACACCCAGAGTATGGGGTTGTGTCCCTGACTATCTTGGCTAATAGCCACTGATTGACCTATCCTCCATGAAATTATCTAATTCTTTTTTGAACCCAGTTATACTTTTCGCCTTCACAACATCCCCAGCAATGAGTTCCACAAGTTGACTGTGCATTGTGTGAAGGAGTACTTCTTTACGTTTGTTTTAAACCTGCTGCCTATTAATTTCATTGGGTGACCCCTGATTCTTGTGTTATGCAAAGAAATAAATAATGCTTCCCTATTCCCTATATCTAGCTGGGCCTTGAACATAAACACCTCTTCTCCTTGTGCAGAGTATCAGATTACTTCCATCTCCAAAGACCATTATTATTCAGGCTCTTTGTTTGTCATAGTCATGGCTTTGATAAAACTGGTGACTTTTAAGGTCTTTAAAACCAGTAAGCAAGACTCCTCTGTGGCTTTTACAAATTTGGCTCTATACAGGTCCAGTGAAGTATGGGAGAGTGAGGTGCTGTTTTAAATAATTTTTAATGAAAACAAATTTTAAAAATAAATTCAAAAGCAAAGGCTATTTGGTCAAAGCAATGTGTGTTCATGACTTCCTGGATTTTTTCCATATATTTATGACCACTGTGGTTTTTTGCCATGACAAAGAAACTGCCTGAATTATTATTAATCAGACATCAGCAACACTAGGTATTTATACTATGCTTATAACCATGATGTCTCAACACTGTACAAGACATACAGCAAGCCAGTCCTTGGACCAGACTTCACAGTTTGGATCCAACATCTCCCACAGGGTTCCAGAGTCTACATTCACAAGGAGCCACAATCTTTTAGAAATGTGCTGAGCCCATCAGCCTGGTTTATTTTTCATTTTGCACCTTCAGACACATCTCAGCTAGTGGGAGTTGTGCTTAATTTTGACAGTTCTTCGATTTTCAGACGGGTGCTAAAAACTGCCTCAAACAGACTACTCCACCAAACAAAACATCATAAAACAAGAAGATACAGAAATATCTGTGCTGAGGGTATCTGCTACCTGCAAACAAGTAAACATGCTTTCCTAGCCAAGATCTGCAGTCTGGATTTTCTGCAGCATTCCATATGCCCCTGGGGCACAGTATAAAGAACAGATAGGCAGTTCACAGCAGCTTTACATAATTTAGCTCTTGGAATTTTCAAATACAGATGTGGCTTCACTCCAGTTTCAGCAACCAGCCAGCTACCCAATGAGAAATAAAGCAGCTGATGGAACATTGCTATGGATTCAGCAAGTCAGAGTGTTTCAAAGCCGGAATGAAGGAATAGATGGAGAAGCAGGTTATAATTAGCACTTCCACTATGAAAAAGTGTGAAAATGGGAGCACTTCTGAACGCGGACTGGAAAACTAAAGTTCCTGTGGCAGCACTTAGTGTTTGTAC
Organism: Trachemys scripta elegans; assembly: GCF_013100865.1. Classification (NCBI taxonomy): domain Eukaryota; kingdom Metazoa; phylum Chordata; order Testudines; family Emydidae; genus Trachemys; species Trachemys scripta. Next base: position 13,640,832 of record NC_048314.1, read on the forward strand.
TATTGTGCACTCAAAATTAGCTTGCCTCCTGCATATGTATTATGATTATGCGAGCCAAAGATCTGGACTAGCAGTGTAGATGGTTTACAGAAGAAGAAAGGAATAACAGATTCCTGACTGACTTGAAGAATACACTTTAGATGTGAATTCAGGGGTTCTAAAAGTATAACCCTATCTGGAAAGAAGTAAAAAAAGGATTCTCAGCAGGAAAGAGCTTCTACTTTGCTGACCTTTCTCACAGAGGTAATTGCTAAAAGGAAGACAACTTTGATATGAGAAAGTAGAGGGAAGCTTTTCCAAGTGAAAAATGAGGATAGCAGGCTTCTGAGAAGATTTTTGGGGTAATGGCTTTTGGACCTGACCAGAGAGAGAGGTCCAGTCATCGCTATCTCTGCGGTCGAAGTTGCAGTCTCACAGCTGTATTCTGCAATTTCTCCCTGTGTTTGCGCAACAGATCTTTGAGAGAGGCAGCACCCATCAACTGGGATCACCATTTTTATGTTTTTATTTGTTTTTGCAAACCTTGAGACTGAGATGTTCACCTCAGGTACTGAGGCAAGTTTGAGGTGTGTGTTTTTCTGTACTTTATCCATCTTGAGGCAGGCTCCATTGGTGGGAATTCCTTATATTCTGGGCAGAGCCACTGAAGCAAAGAACTATTCCAGCAGCTCCAGGGCAGAGAAGACCAGAATCCCTCAGACTTTATTTAACTTATCCTGGGGAATTTGTATTTATTTTAATTTGAAAGATTTGTTTCCTCATCAGAAATATCCAGAATAAATTAGACCACCTCAATGAAGTTGTCCAGGTCTACAATGTCAAAACGCCTCCCCTCATCTGAGTCTGACTCCCGAGTCCTGAGAGGATGACAAAGAAAGTCTGAAGGGGCAGGACAGGGTCGGGGTCAGCCTGCCCTGGCAGTAGTGGATGGGGGGCACTAGGGTACCGCGGCGGCAGTTCATGCAGGGAGGCAGCACGGAGCTGCACGGGACAGACAGGGACGCTCTGCTCCGGGACCCGGGAAGGCGAGCGGACGCCGGGTGCAGGAGAAAGGGCCGAGGTACCCACCAACCCACGGCCGCGGCGAATGGCTCCTGCCCCCACAACCAGCACAGCCGCTCACCGCCTCGCAGCGGGTCCCCTGGTCTCTTCGCCAAAGCGACTCCACATCGGCCCCGCACGCCACGCCGTCCCCGAACATCCCGGCGGCGGGGGAAAGGCAAGCGGTAGCGGTGCGTCCCTCTAGAAGCACAGAAGCCTGGAGTCCTGATCCCGAGCGGCCCCCGTCGACCTCTCTAGAGCCGCCATCTTCCTAAGCCAGCCGCGTAGGTTCCCATGGAGACCAGAAAGGCACTGCGGAATGACGTCAGTTAACAGCGACAATTCCGCCGTACTACTCTGTGACTGGCATGACCGCCATCTTGGTTAAGGGCACGGAACTTGCAGAATACCCAACGCTTCAGACGGCCACCTTGGTTAAGGGCATGGAATCTCGGGCCTGGGGGAAGGGCCTAGCCCGACCCGCCATCTTGGTTAAGGGCACAGGGTCTGTTTAGGGCGTGTTGCGTGAGCCTGCCGTTGTTCCCTCACCTTATCCGTTTAGGGGGCATTTACCTGGGCTTAGACCCCGGGACTGCAACGTGGGGAGGGAGCGTTCCGACTGTTCACAAGAAGCAAACAGGCCGAGGGGGTCGGTGCCAGGAATAAAGATGGCCGCGGTGGGAGAGGCGAGAACGCTGAAAAGAGGCCAAAAAAAAAAAAAAAAAAAACGGCTCAGCAGCCTGCCTCTGGCAAAGCCAAACTGTGCCTCATCAAACCCTGTAGGGGAAGGGGTGCTCTTCAGTCCCAGAATAGAGGCAGCCCCAAATCCAACCCAAGAAAGGAGGGGTCTGCAAGGGGAAGCTCCAGACTCTGTCCTATGAGGCCCTCGCCCTTCTCTTCAGGAGCAGGACTGAAGACATGCTAGAGCAGAGGTTCTCAAACTGGGGGTCGGGACCCCTCAGGGGGTCGCAGGGTTATTACATAGGGGGGGGTCACGAGCTGTCAGCCTCCACCCCAAACCCCACTTTGCCTCCAGCATTTATAATAAGCAACAGAGGGTCCTGTGGCACCTTTAAGAGTAACAGAAGTATTGGGAGCATAAGCTTTCGTGGGTAAGAACCTCACTTCTTCAGATGCAAGTAATGGAAATTTCCAGAGGGCGGAGGGGATAAAATCTGTATGTGGCAAAGGCACACACCCAATTTTGGCTTAATTTTAATCTTTTTTAATTAATCTAATTCTGATGATGAAGTATTTGTACTGTGTTTAAAGTGCTATTTAAATTCCACTCTTAGCTTTTTGGAATCCCACTCTGTTTGAATTGCCAGAGTTGGGCAGTCCATGTCCTATGGAGAGGTCTATACCAGAAAGTTGTACCACTCTAACTAAACCAGTAGAGTTAAAGCCTATGGGGATGTCTACACTGCCCAGGTACAGCACTGCTGCGGCCGCGCTGCGACATGGGCAGTGTAGACACAATTTATCACCGGGGGAGAGCTCTCCCGACGATTAAAAAAAAAAAAAAAAAAAAACACCCCGAATGAGGGGTGGTAGCTGTATCGCCAGCAGCCATCTATACTGGCGCTTTTCAGCGCTAAAACTTTTGTCGCTCAAGGGTGTGCTTTTTCACACCCCTGAACCACTAAAGTTTTAGCACTGAAAGTGGCAGTGTAGACACAGCCTTACAACACCCTAGTGTAGATGCAATTTCATCAGTATAAAAGTTACACTGCTTAGCCCTGGTCTACACTACAAGGTTAGGTCAAATTTAGCCGCGTTAGGTCGATTTTATAATGAATGTGTCTACAAAAGCAACCCCATTCCGTCGACCTAAAGGGCTCTTAAAATCAACTTCTGTACTCTTCCCTGGCAAGGGGAGTAGCGCTAAAAATCGACCTTGCTGGGTCGAATTTGGGGTAGTGCGGACACAAACCGACAGTATTGGCCTCCGGGAGCTATCCCAGAGTGCTCCATTGTGACCGCTCTGGACAGCATTTTGAACTCCGATACACTGGCCAGGTACACAGGAAAAGCCCTGGGAACTTTTGAATTTCATTTCCTGTTTGGTCAGCGTGGCGGACTCAGTAGCACAGGTGACCATGCAGTCCCCCCAGAATCATAGACATTCTACGCTCCCCCTATCATCTCCGTCCCTGAGATTATTGCAGATTAGAAGGCGGGGGGAAAAAAACGCACTCGCGATGACATGTTTTCCGAGCTCATGCAGTCCTCCTGCCCTGATAGGGCACAGCTTAATGCATGGAGGCATTCAGTGGCAGAGGCCAGGAAAGAATTAAGTGAGCGCAAAGAGCGGAGGCAGGACACGATGCTGCGGCTAATGGGGGAGCAAACAGACATGATGAAGCGTCTGTTAGAGCTGCAGGAAAGCCAACAAGAGCACAGACCCCCGCTGCATCCACTGTATAACTGCCTAGCCTCCTCCCCATGTTCCATATCCTCCTCACCCAGACGCCCAAGAACGCGGGGGAGGGAAGGCTCCAGGCAGCCAGTCACTGCACTCCAGAGGATGGCCCAAGCAACAGAAGGCTGTCATTCAAACAGTTTGATTTTTAGTGTGGCTACAATAAGCAATGTGGCCTTGTCCTTCCCTCCACCCCCACCTCACCCGGGCTACAGCCATTTTGAGGGCGAAAGCCATAATCGCACAAAACTCTGCTATCATCAGTGTGACTGCCAATCCCTCATGGAGATTCGCTCACATCCCACTATAGCCTTATCAGCCTCCACGGCTTCCCTGCACAATGTACCGATCATGGACGTTTGTAGAGTTGCTGCCTGGGCCTCAGCCCATACCTTTAGACAGCACTATGCCTTAGAGTAACAGGCAACATCTGATTCCTCCTTGGGATGCTCTCTACTATCAGAGGTCACGACTTCAACTCCAAAACCCCTCCTTCCATTGGAGGGCACTGCTCTGAAGTCATCTATAGTGGAGCATCCACAGGGACAGCACTCGAAGAAGAAGAGAAGGTTACTCACCTTGTGCAGTAACTGAGGTTCTTCGAGATGTGTCCCCCTGTGGGTTCTCCACTACCCTCCCTCCTCCCCTCTACTTCGGTGTTTCCTTATTAGTCTCTGCAATAGAGAAGGAACTGAGTGGGGGTTGGTCGCACAGCGTTGGTTAACTGCCTGCAGCAGCGCAAAGCAGGGACCACGCATGTGCGACCCAACCAGCACTGCTACTAAAAGTCTCCGACTATGAGCGCAGGGGAGCACAAACACCTAAAGTGGAGCACCCACAGGGATAGCACTCGAAGAAGAACTATTCCCATATGTGAAGGGGAATAACCTATACTGGTGTAACTGTGTCCACACTAGGGCTTGTAAAAGTATAACTATATCAGTACAACTCTCAAGTACAGACCAGTTCTTTTTAACATGGTGAACACACGGGATAAATTTAGTCCTCGCATAAACAAATCTAAATCAATCCATGTACTTCTTCAATTGAGTTGTTGCCACTTATTCCAGGGATGAATATGCCCCATACATAAAAATCAAGATACAGGAACAAATTCAGCCAGGTCTATACTACAGATTTCTGTTAATATAGTTATGTCGGTCAATGGTGTGAAGAGGTGTGATCCCAACCCTGACTGACATACCTTTGCAGGTTGTAGCCCCTCATGTCGACACAAACTGGCAAAACTGCACTTTTACTGTTATAGCTTGTTTCACTTGGTTTAACTATACCAATATAGCTACATCCACACTAGGAATGCTTTGCCAATATAATATACTGGTATTCCTCCTAGTCCAGTAAAGCAGCAATACAGCCACACCTCTGCAGCACTGTACATATAGACATGCCTCAATGCAGACGTAGCTTCCGAATGGACATAACTCCACTAAAGTCAAGAGATTTGCACCCAGTTATGCCATAGCTCAATTTGTTCTACTCTGGCAATTTAACAAGGAACGATCGTCAGATAATAATGATACTTTATAGTAATATTTCACCCTTCTCTAGCATCTTTCACTTGAGAAATATTAGCGAAGTAAGCCTTCCAACATAGATATGAGGTAGAAATAAATATTATTATACTTATTTTACAGATACAGAGAATGAGGTAGCGAGAGATTAAGTAACTCACCCAAAGTCAAAAGAAATCGGGGGCAGAACTGAACAGAAGTCTCCCAATTCCCAGCCCTGTGCCTTCTACCATCCATCTCCTCTGCTCCTCCTGGTTTATTTAGGCCTTCATGAAACAGTAATTAGTAGATCTTTACAAAACAACAACATCTAGCTCTTACATAGTGCTTCTCCTCAATAGATCTTTACAAAGGAAGTAAATGCTACACACATATAAGTAGTGTAACCCAAACCCCATTTGAGCATGACACCTCATCACCTAATACAGTATTGGGAACAAAAGGACCACTCCTAGTTCACTAAGCCATTAATGAGGTCTACAGACATTTTTTTAAACCTTGTATTTGCTTATTGATGTAAATCTAATATGCTGTATAAACTCAGATAAAGTTATTGTATTATGTTTGATATCTGCATGGATACTATGGTGATGAGTGCAATATAAGAACCTATATAGAAAAGAATATCTGCAACAATTATATAAGTAGCTTCACAGAGAGAAAATAACAGATACTAAATGGCTCTTTAATCTAGTTGAGAAAGGCATAACAGGAACCAATGGCCAAGAAGCTGAAGCCAGACAAACGCGAATGAGGTGCACTCTTTTTTTTTTTTTTTTTTAAAACAGTGAGGCTGATTAACCACTGGAACAAACTACCAAGGAAAGTGGTGGATACTTCATCTCTTGGAGTCTTCAAATCAAGATGTCTTTCTGGCAAACTCTATGAACCCACATGTGTACATTTACTTACTCTGTGCTCAGATGCTGCACCTCATGAGGCTACAATAATACTTTGTCCTTAAAATGATACTTTGCATCTGCAGATAGTCTCTAACTTTATCAGAGAAGTGAATATAATTCCCATTTTACAAATAAGGAAACAGAGGTACAGAGAGGTTAACTGACTTGCCCAAGATCACAAAGAAAATCCCATTATTCTGTGGTAACATATACCGTTTTACTAGTGCAAGGGTCTGTACATGGATTGTAATGGGCTGGTATCATGAAAGTATCCTTCACCCTCATTTTCTCACGAGTTTAATGCTTCTAAAACCTGACAAAATCCAGACTGCAGAACTTCGCTTTAGATTTTCAGCAGACCAGTTTTAAGTATGATCTTAGCAATACTTTACTCCCCTTGTTCCCCTTTCCACTCTTTCTGTTGGCACTTGATGTTTTAAACATTCATTTGTGAAGCAATTATAAAAGACTTGCAGCACAAGAGGAATAATGGGAGCAGTGCACTGTTTTTCTCACAGCAGGACACCGATCCCTTGTCTGGAGAAAATACTGAGTGTTCCGCCTCATAGTGAATTCATTCAGGACCCAGACTGCTGTCTCATAAAACAGCGCTCTGCTCCTATTATTGCTGAAATCCTAGCATAGCACTTGCTGGGAAATGCTTATTCCTCGGGACATCAGCAGACTCTACTGCTTGAAGATGTTTAAGGGCATTAAAAATCTTTGTTTCCCAATGATTGAGATAAAAATAAATTTCCCTATTCAAACTCAGCCACTCCACTAAAATATGCAAAGTGGGTGTTGTTTACAGGATTCTTTGACCAAAATGCAGTAAATATTAAGTACAGAAGGTAGAGTGCTTCTGAATCTCACAGTTTACTGTATGCTAGACAACTCTGCTGGACAACTTTGCTGGACATTTGATCCTGATTGGAAATAAGTATTTCAGAAAAGTTCTCAGCAGTATTTAAGCCAAACATTTATAATTTAAAACAGAGAACCTGCTGCAGTCATTGCTAAATTACCTTTAATCAGCATGATTTCCACATAGAAAATATTAGTTTATTAATAATTATAGAGTATCAAAAATATGCAATGCTTTACAACCATAGATTAAGACAGTGGTTTTCAAACTTTTTTTCTAGCAACCCAATTGAAGAAAATTGTTGATGCCGGCAACTCAACAGAGCTGGGGATGAGAGATTTGGGATGTGGGAGGAGCTCAGGGCTGGGGCAGAGGGTAGGTGTGCAGGGGTGAGGGCTGCGGGGTGGGGCCAGGAATGAGGGGTTCAGGGTATGGGAGGGGGCTCAGTTGGGGGGGGCTCAGGGCTGAAGCAGGGGGTCAGGGTGTGGAGGGGTCAGGTCTCTGGGCTGGGGATGCAGCCTCTGGGATGGAGTCAGGGATGAGAGGTTTGGGGTGCAGGAAGGGGCTCCAGGTTTGGGGAGGCTCAGGGCTGGGGGAGGGGATTGGGATGCAGGCTTACCTCGGGTGGCTCCCAGTCAGCTGCACAGCGGGGGTGCTAAGGCAGACTTCCTGCCTGTCGTGGCACAGCGGACGGACCATGCTGCGCCCCAGAAGCAGCAGGTCTGGCTCCTAGGCAGAAGCGCGCAAGCAGCTCCACATGGATCTCGTCCACAGGCACCGGCCAATGGGAGTGCAAAGCTGGTGCTTGGGGTGGGGGCAGTGTGCGGAGCTCCGTAGCCCCCCCGCCTAGGAGCCAGACCGGCTGGTGGCTGCTCCCGGGGTGCAGCACAGTGTCAGAACAGGTAGGAACTAGTCAAGCAGCACCACCTTAGCCAGACAGCACCACCGACAAGACTTTTAACGGCCCGATCAGCAGTGCTGACCAGAGCCGCCACGACCCAGTGCTTTACAGTCCTTGACCCAGTACTGGGTCGCGACATGCAGTTTGAAAACCACTGGATTAAGACACCTTCCCTACCAAAATAATAATCACTAGCATTTACTGCACTTCACATGTTCAAAGTACTATAAAAACATTAATTAATTGACAGAAGACACAAATGGCAACATATATAGGACACAAATGGCAACATCAGAAACATACAGAATGTTCTGTTTTGAGATGTTAATACTGAACTGAAAATGGGGTGGAATTAAGGGTATTTTAAAAAGAGAGATTTTCATCTGGCCTCATATTAACAAATTGCTAATAGGTGACAACAAAAGTGGCTCTTTTTACAATTTGACTTATGTTTCCTCTGCTTTGTGCTTCACAAGACAGAGCACTAGAAAGTTCAATTTATATATAAAAATAAATGAAGCAGATCAGCAACAGGAAATAGACAAGAGCAGGAAAAGACTGAGGAGGGAAACAAAACATGGAATGAAGGGGCACTGGGAGACACAACAGAAAGAGGAAGGGAACATAAGGGAGCGGAGGTGGGGGATACAGCATATTTCTGCTCTTTAGGTAAGGGACCATCTCTTTGTACAGTACTTAGCACTTAGGGGCCCTGAGCTCTAGGCACTATTGCAATTCAATTAGCAATTCTGGATAGGAGGCGAAAGTATGAAAGAGACAGCACAGATATCGATGGGGAAAGAGCAAAAACAGGGCTCTTTTTTGTTGCTAACCTTTGAGGTTTTATTACATAATTTTCCATATGATGAATTATAAATGTAACGGAATGCTAAATTTATTATATAGTTCAGCCAGTAGGTGGCGCTGTGCATAAAATACCTTATTTAAGCAAACCTCAGCCATACCCGGCAGAGCACTTATTAAAGGATCTTATAATAAACACATCTGGTCTCGTGTGCATAAGCAAGCTCTGTGGCCAGTCCATATCTGGTGCAGAAGAAAATGAGATGGTTTCAGGAATAAATTAAGACCAGAAACAGAAGAAAAACAACAGCAACAGTTGCAAACAGAAGGAACAACAACAAAGGTTGCAGGATCTCATCAACATGCACTCTTCAATGCCCAAGACAACTTCAGCTTTGACAAACCTTCAGAATATACAGCCTGGAAACAATTTTTTGCAAGATTTAGTATTGCTACCAAGTTCTACAAGAAAACTGAAGATATACAGGTATCTTCTTTAGCTTATGATCTGGGGAAGCAAGCAGAGCATACGTTTAAAACTTTTGACTTTACTGAAGAGCCACAAAGATGACTATGAACGAGTTCTGGCTACAATTTGATACATACTTTATACTCAGAGAAATGTGGTTTATGGAAGAGCATGTTTTAACCAGAGAATTCAAGAACCAGGAGAAAATGTTGCAAGTTTTATAAGTGTACGGCACACGTTGGCTGATAACTGTGATTTTGGGCAAGCAAAACATGAAAATATCAGAGACAGGCTAGTTATTGGGTTAAGAGATAACAACCTTTCATGCAGTGTACGCACAACTCTACCAAACACACCCTGGAAGAGACTAGCTGAAGATTTATGCAAATTCAGTGGACATCATACCTGGTTGTTATGGACTATTTGTCAAGTATATAGAAATAATGTATTTGAAAGACATAACATGTTGCAGTGTTATTGAAAAACTGAAGTGCACTTTTGCTCACTTTCGTATTCCAGAACAACCAGTGACAGACAACAGGCCACAATTCACTGCAGCAGAATTTAAGTCATTCCAAATTAAATATGATTTGTTCAGATTACTAGCAGCCTACATTATCCACAAGCAAATGGAGAGGCTGAGAGAGCGGTACTGACAGCCAAGACAATCCTACAGCGGAAAGATTCATTCCTTGCTCTTCCGTGTTTACAGATAAACATTAATAGCTGCTACTGGATATACTCCAGCACAACTCCGAACTGTTTTTCCGACTTTGGAAAATAAAGTATCTCCAAAGTGGCCAGACATGAAGGGAGTAGCCAGAATTGATAAGAATTCTGGGAAAGCTAGAACTAGAATTCTAGAAGAGGGTGACGGTCCACTTTTACAACACATGTCACTCAGCTAGAAAACTGCCAGATCTAGAACCTAGTTACCATGTTCATGTCAAAGTGGATGGAGAAAAAGGATGGACAACTACAATTTTTGTAAAGAAAGAGAATTCAGCATCCCAGAGCATATGTGATTGAGACCGACAGCCACCGTGGAGAGTGCAACAGAAATCAACAACATCTACAGTTTGTTCCTCAGAAAGACCAATCAACAGAGCAAATGTAACCCACAAATGTAACCCACGCACTTTCTGGGTGTGGTGCTCTGTCCCATCTAGTGGCAAAACCACTTAGAGATTAATTAATCTGATACAGCCTTAGCTACAAGCCATGTGGCTTTTAGCTCATGTAATAGAGGCTCATGCATTTAGCTCCAGAGGTCCCACGTTCAATCCCATCCATCAATGACCAGGGTCTGTCGGTGTTACACAAACTCTACAAATGGCAGATGCAGAACAAAACAATAACGACTCAAGGATTTCAAACTCACCACAGCCAATTTGCAACTAATGGACGGCCAGATAACCAAGTTATTATGTGTTCAGGCTATATAATTAGAAAACCAGTATGATTCAGACACACATAACAGACTGATCCGTACAGAACTTCAAAGATAGTGTGTTAGGGTATATTTTGTAAATGGAAGGAACGCAGAACTTAAAGGGGGCAATGGAATGGAATGCTAAACTGTATTATATTGTTCAGGTTATTATAAGTTATTTAAAAGAACCTAAGCCATACCTGGCAGAGCATTAAAGGATCTTATGATGAACACATCTGGTGTGTATAAACAACTCAGTAGCCAGTCCTTATCTGGTACAGAAGAACGTGACAATAAATAGCATCAATTACCAATTAAGTCACAGATCAATCAAGTTTAGTAGGGTTTGCGGGTTTAATCCTTTTAAATATTTTGGGCATTAATGACCTCTTCCTTTTTGCAGGTATTGCTAAACTCACATCCAAGCACCTACGTTGCAAAGGCGACCCTTAATAAAAGGGAGGAAAAAAGGGAGACAAAAAATTATAGCCAAATGTAAAAAGAATGGGAATGACCACAGGGGAAGTATGGTGTAGTGCTCACAACAATAGGGTACCAGAAATCAGGACCCCTAGATTCCACCCCAAGCTCTGTTACCAACTCATCATGTGACTGGGAAAGTTGCTTATCCACTCTGTGCCTCACTTCACCAGCTTATATAATGGACACAATAGTACCTCACAGATTTGTTGGGGAGGGGGCGTGAATTAACATTTGTAAAATAATTAGAAATCCTCACAAGGAAAGTGTTATAGCAAAATATTATTTATTATTATAAAAACAGTCACCGCCGCAGAAGTATCATTTTTAAAAGGGCATCTAGAAACACATAGCCAAACTCTGCTCAGTTCTACTTTTGGAGTAATTCTACTCAGGCTATGTCTACAGTGCAAGCACTATGGCTGTATAGCTGCAACTATTCCATTGCAACAGAAGGGATTTTTCCAGCACAGTAGTAAATCAACCCCCTCAAGAGGTGGTAGCTACGTTGATAGAAGAATTCTTCCGTTGACCTAGTCGCGTCCATATTGGGCTGAGCAGAGCCGGCTTTAGGAAGTGCGGGGCCCTATTCGAACACTTTTGATGGGGCCCCGGCAAGGATGACTGAAAAAAGAAAAAACACATAAAAAAACATGTGGGGCTTGTACTCACCGGGCGGCACTCGTAGTCTTCGGCGGTTTGTCCTTCACTCGCTCCGGGTCTTTGGTGGCACTGAAGGACCTGCTGCCGAAATGCTGCCGAAGACCCAGAGCGAGTGAAGGACCTGCTGCTGAAGTGTCGCCGAAGACCCGGAGCGCTGCCGGGTGAGTAAAAATTAAAAAGGAGCCTCTAGCCAGGGAAGGGATTCTTGGCCACTTGCCCCCACCCCGGCAGCCCTGCCACTGGGCACGGGGCCCTCTTAGGCGCGGGACCCAATTCGGGGGAATTGGTGGAATTGGCCTAAAGCCGGCCCTGGGGCTGAGGACATCTTAACTAAGCCTTTTGACCTAAGTTTTGGTGTAGACCAGTCCTAAGGTTTACACTGCATTTACACTGACAAGAATAAAAGAAGGATTGGGCCAGTAGTTTCTGCCTGCTCTTAAGCAAACATTTGCTGATTTTTTGTTTATTTAAAATGTGCAATTTTAAATACTCAACATAGTATCTGAGCATAGATTCAGGCCTCATCTACACTTTAAAGTTTTATTGGCATATGTCAGTTAGGAGTGTGAAGAAAAAATACAACACCCCACACTCCAGACCAAATAGCTACCCTGGGAAAAGCCCTAGTATAGATGCAGTGTTACTGGCAAAAAAAATAATTTTGCAAATAGACCTTATTTCATTTGGGAGACGAGTATAAACTATATCTATAAACACTTTCTAGTATAAGCTGCATATCCACTAGGAGGGTTTGCAGGTATAGCTTCACCAGAAAAGCCTTTCTAGCATAGACAAGGCCTCAAAGTAGCTTCTGAAACTGTAAATAAGAATATCCTACCTTTATTAGCCTCTTATCATCGTTCGCTTCAAAGGATCTCAGAGCGCTTTACAGACTACACACACAAACAACTCTACACAACTACTTAGCATCTTAGAACAATAAAGGAAGAATGCCACACCGAGCAGAAACTATATGGGGGAGGCAGAATATAATAAATATCCAAACTGGAATATGGCCAAGATACCAATTTTAACATTCCTACTGCTGCAAAAAATGCCAAGTGATTTCTAATGACCAGAAATGGTTTTGTATTCCATCTGAAGAATGGGACACTGGCCCAGCATTGAAAAGAAACAGATACTGAATCACCAACACTACCACTTCATGCAAATTTTGGTAGGATTCCCATGCAAGTACAGACCCTAGTTAACCTTGCTTATCTTGTCTCAGGTGGAGTAATCTAAGCCTACATACACACTTTTAAATAGAAGCCATATAGTTGGATGATGCATTTGGAGAGTGACCTGAATGAAGTCTGGAGGTAAAACCCAGGAAGAGGGCTGTAGACTGGTCGTGCCACTCAGAATGAAAGGCAGGTCTGGAAACATTTTAATCCAAAAGGATGTGACACCTCCCCTCCCTACTTTCTCTTTCTTCCTCATTTTCATTTTGATCATATGATTCAAACTTTCCCTACCTGTGCTACCAATGGTGTAAACTATACTGTACAGGCATTTTAACCTTGCTGCAGTCTACCCTACCCAAGTCCTGCTTATACCACAGCTTACACCATTGATAGCACCAGTGCATCTGGATTGAGACTGAAAAACAAACTTCCTCATGTTGTACGATGACCAGATAGCAAGCGTAAAAAATCGTGATGGGGTGGGGGGTAATAGGTGTTTATGTAAGAAAAAGCCCCCAAAATCGGGACTGTCCCTATAAAATCGGGACATCTGGTCACCCTATCATGTTGTCAAGGCCTACAAGAACTGATTCCAGTATTGGGAAGTGGCAGGAGATAATTTATAAAGGAATAAACACAGAGCATCTCTTTATACAGCTCCATTTCCAAAGATCTGGGTGCTAAACATGTGTTAATGAGGACTCTGAGACTTCATAATTAATTATATTAGCATTTCTTTGTTATTCTCTAGGACACAAGCACCCAGCTGACATTTCAATGGCAGTCTGGTAGTTTTCTTTGTTATTATTATCCAGGACTAGAGTTATAACTTCACTTCCAGAAGGCAGTACTGAATGAAAATACAAGGTCCTTGAAGGAAACCATGCTGGGTACTGAATGCATGTCAGTGAAGTTTTCCTAGTCCAGAAAGTCTCTCCTCAGATACGGATCTTCCTCTCCTCCCTTCCCCCATCCACTGTGCTGATCCCTGACACTAGAATCCTTCCCCTAGGCTCCTTAGGAATAGCAATAGCTAAGAGTTTTCAAAATGTTGAATTCCACACATTCAAATGGAGGAGTATTGACTGAAAGTATTCAGAGTAGCAGCCGTGTTAGTCTGTATCCGCAAAAAGAACAGGAGTACTTGTGGCACCTTAGAGACTAACAAATTTATTAGAGCATAAGCTTTCGTGGACTACAGACCACTTCTTCCACTCTATATGCATCCGAAGAAGTGGTCTGTGGTCCACGAAAGCTTATGCTCTAATAAATTTGTTAGTCTCTAAGGTGCCACAAGTACTCCTGTTCCTTTTGACTGAAAGTAGATAGCAATCTTGAAGTAGGAAATATTCTGACAAGCTTGACTTCCCAGTGCAGTAAAAAAAAAAAAAAAAACAGAACGAGGAGTACTTGTGGCACCTTAGGGACTAAAAAATGTATTTGGGCATAAGCTTTTGCAGACTAAAACCCCACTGGGGTTTTACATTTTTTAGTCCCTAAGGTGCCACAAGTACTCCTCGTTCTTTTTGCTGATACAGACTAACACTGTTACCACTCTGAAACCGGCTGTCAAAAAGAATCCCAGAAGTGGCAAATTTGATAATGGATGTACAATACTATTTTTTTCCCCAATGTCTTCACCCTCTGTTTTGCCCACTTCAATGCAGAAAGAAAATATTTTCCAATCATGTCAGTGCAAACCAAGAAACACATGATATAAAGGTATTTCCCTTGTACAATCCTGTGAGGGTTTGTGATATTTTTATTTGCAAGAGAGAAAAGATGATCTTGTCATAAAGACTATGTTAAAATATCACTTTACGTGACAGACCTGCTCCCATGTATATTCTGTCAAGTCCTATCAGCTTATGTTTACTTCTGTTAGCATTGCAGAGCTGTCCCAGCTATACGACAGCAAGCTGAAAGACTGTAAGCTCTTTGGGATAGGGACCGATTGTGTTTGTATAGCACCTAGCACAATAGGATTTAGTCCACAACTGGAGCTTCTTGACACTACCACAGTACCAATAAATAAATAAATAAATACTATAAATAAAACTGTAATAGTGGTCACACACCAGTAACAGAACTATTAATTAAGATCCACTTGCAGAATATTTCTTGTCGGTGATATGTAAGGAAACATCATATTTAGTCGTAAAACTTGAAGATTAGGAGTCAGGATTCCTGAGTTCCAGTCCCAGCTCTGGTGTGGACACTTACCTACTCTGTAACTTAGTTTACCTATCAATAAAATAGTTTAATACTTTCCTCACAAGAGTGTTTTAGAAACTCTACTTTTAAATCTTAAAAAGTGCTATGACAGCCTACGATAAGTACAAAGTACATAATCATAAGTATAAAGATTTATTATGGCATAACATTGTATATGTTAAATCCTTGTCTTACATATTTAATACTTTCCCTTTTTACTCCTGCTTTGTCTTTTTTCCCATTGCACCTATCCAAGGTTATTGGCTACACTGAAAACATTTAAAAGGTGTTAGACTGAAACTAAAGAGTTACAAATAAAGCACTCACTCCTCACTGAGTGATGTTCTGTGTGTTTATTTTAATCTGATATTTCCTGAATAGAAACAAGAGGATACTCCTCCACAGAGTGCAAATATCAATAGAATTTCTCTCTCTCTCTCTTTCCATAACAAGGGAAGTCTTTCATGATTCCCAAGAAAACAGCTGCCCCTCTGTAAGGGGGGAGGGGGAGGAAGGAATGGAATACACATAGTACGATGTTCTTTTTTTCTTCATTGCTAGGCTCTAGGCCCAAGGGCCAAATTTTGAGATTTTATTCAATCCTTATTCAGAAATCAATGGGAGTTTTCCGGAGTAAAGCTGAATAAGAGCTTCAGGATTTGGCCAGGACCCAAATCCTAGAAATTAAACTTTTCCAATTCTTACTTGTAGAGAACTCCGAGTTTTCTCCTAATTTTCCTGTGGGGGAGCAAGTCATTTGAAAGTCGCTGTATGGGAAAACCCACATAAGGGCTTACTATGGTTCAATCCAGTACTTCTGGTCCCTCCCTTTCATAAGGACTAAATAGCGAATATATAATTGTTAACAAAATTATGTGTGAGCAGCAGAGCAGCTGATACACGTGTGTCTAGAGCTCTCTTTTTTTTCAGCATAATGTTTTACAAGTATCTAACACTAGTTTCCACCTGTTTTGATTCAACCTTCTGCTGAGTTTAGTCCTGAAATTAATCTATATAGCACCAGATCTTCCCTCAGTAATGAGAGTTTATACAGTTGGAATTTAAAAGCCCTCCCGGTCAGGGAGAGCAGAATTGAAGGGAGCAGAGGAGAACTAGCTGTTACTCCTCCTATGAGTAATCTCAAGGTCTGTCCACACATGGAAATTGTCCAACATAGTTATAGGAGAACAAGTTATTTCACTGGAGCCATGCTGGAATAACTCCCAGTGTGGACAATAACTCCATTTTGGAAGACCTTTCTTACACTGGTCAGTTCCTCCAACAATTTCTCTCAAAAGTCCACTTGTTATCAACACTCACTGTTGGAAGTAAAGCAGTTACTATAAAGCACTGAAATGAAATGCAGGAACAACAAATCACAATCTTCAGATGAATCCAGGTAAATGTCTTGTTTTCCAGCCCTTTACTAGGAGCCTGAACCATTGACATTATAGTTAATAAAACATTCCTAATGTTGCCTTTAATGGGAGCTGAATCAGGCCTTTAATTCTCTGCAAAACTAACAATTATGCAACTCTGCTGAGGATGCAAGAACATCCACCTATGTAAAGCCATCAAGTCAGTGAGGAAGTCAGAAATCTGCCCCTGCGAGTGAAATCAGTGCAGGTGCTAAAGAATCAAAAGAGCCATAGTTACATTGGTCAATACATCCTGCCACATTAAAGCTCTTACATTTCACGCCCTGGATAAAGTTGTAAATTACATGCACAAGAGAAAGACGGTATCCACATCTGGAAGTGGTGGAGCCACGTGTGGACTGCATGACAGCATTTCAATATTTCTGCATTCGAAAACTGCAGCTGGATAGTACTGGCTTTAACAGCAGCTTCTGTGAACACGTCTGTGTACAAGTGCGTAGCAAACAATCGATCACAAACACTGTGTAGCAGGGTACCATCTGAGACAAGAAACAGAGCAATCCAACTGCCCCAGATATAAAAAGGTGCAAGTTTAATAAAAGTCAGGGAGAAGAGAAGCTCCTCCATTCAAATATCACCCATTCTCACTGTATAGGGCGGGGAGTGGAGTCACAATTTTCATAGAGTGGGCCACAAACGTAGAGAAATTTTCTCCTAGACCACCAACCCCCCCTTCTCTATCACATAGACCACTTTCTCTCTTATTTGCAATCATACATCTTTGTATGAACACAATTGCTTACACAGTAAAGTAACATAAGAAAAGCATTTAGGGTAAAAACATTTCCAAGTACCTAAGTGACTTAGGAGCCTAAGTCCCATGTTCAGAAGTGTCACAGGTACGTAGAAGCAAGTCCCATTGACCTTCAGTGTCCCTTAGGTACTTTTGAAAATTACATCCTACTATATTTTAGCTGCCTCTTAATGTGATTTAGCAGCTGGAAAGAAGGAGAACCAGTACCAAGAGCCCTGATGACAGTTCTCCACAGACATCAAGCAAGTGCTCCATAGACCACTAGTGGTCCACAAACCATAGTGTTAGAGCTGCTGTCATAGGGAATATTATATATCAGGTTTAGTTAGTTATGTTTAAAGGGGACTCTATTGAACCACCAAAAAAAGATAATTATTTACACTGAATCATTCTGCTGTATATGATGTTGACAACTCCCTGTTGACAGCCGCAGCAGCGCTCTGACGTGGGCAGTGTAGTCACGCTTTATCACCGGGGGAGAGCTCTCCCAGCAATAAAAAAAAAAAACAACACCCCCCCAAATGAGCAGTGGTAGCTTTATCGCCGGGAGCACAGCTCCAGGCAATAAAGCACTATCTATACTGGCGCTTTTCAACACTAAAACTTCTGTCACTCAGGGGGATGTTTTTTCACACCCATGAAAGACTAAAGTTTTAGCTCTGAAAGTGCCAGTGTAGACAGCCTAAATCACTAGGCCACATCCTGCTTCAGAGACTCGTCATCTCACAAGTATTTACATCCATGGGTTTGGATGCAACAACTGTGAAGACACATGCAAGATTCTTCAGTCATTATCTAACCATTCAACACTAATGTGAATGTCTGACTGGAAGGGTCTATGACTACTGGAGATGAATAAACAGTTGGGAGAGAAGCATTTGCCTGTTTAACATATGTGCCTGCCAAACTGTCTTTCCAGGGTCATGGAGACTCCGTAGTTCCTCTGAGCTGTCAAACAGATTACATGCAGCAAAAGAGCCGGAGCATCTCTGCCTGCTACTCAGAGTATACAAGGATAGTCACAGACTTCCCTCCCGCGGCAGCTTTAAGTGCATCCTTATATGCCCTTGCTAAGGTTTTGCAGCCTTCATCTCCTGGGGCGCTAAACAATTCAAGAGCCTTATTATTTTGCAACAATTTTCTTCTCATGCTGCAAGTGAGATCTTTGCTCCTAATATAGAGCCTGATCCTGCAAATGCTCTGTGAAGCATGTTTCCAGCATGGATGTCCACTGTTAAAACACTTTCCAGGGCTCACTATAGGTGGCTACACTTCAGCAGGGGGTGATACGAACCTTTTGTATAGCTATTCTATAAACTTATAAAGGACTATGGGATTCTTTGGGATGAAATTCGATAAAGACGTGTAAAGAATTATATTTACAAAAAAAAAATCAATTGCACAAATACAAAATGTAACTGGGTAGGTGGCAGTACTGCAGAAAAACATCTGAGGGTCATACTGGAACACAAATTTAACATGAGCCATGGGAGGCACTTGTTCCACTCTCCACTGGTGAGGCCTCAGCTGGAGTATCGTGTCCAGTTCTATGTGCCATACTTTTAGAAAGATGTGGAAAAATTGGAGAGAGTCCAGAGGAGAGCAACAAATATGATAAAAGGTTTAGAAAACCTGACATGAGGAAGGTTACAAAAATGGGTAAGTTTAGTTTTGGGAAAAGAAGACCGGGGGGGTGGGGAGGAAGGGGGATTTGATAAGTGTGCAAAGCGCAAAAGGTTAAGGGCTTTTATAAAGAGGACAGCGACCGATTGTTCTCCATGTCCACTGAAGTAGGACAAGTAGTAATGGGATTAATCTGCAGCAAGAAAGATTTAGATAAGATAGTAGGCAAAACATTCTCACTATGAGGATGATTAAGTACTGGAATAAGCTACCTAGTGTGGTGGTGGAATTCCCATAGTCAGAGGTTTTTAAGAACAGATTAGACAAACAGGTTAGGGGTGGTCTAAGTATATTTGGTCCTGCCTCCATGCAGGGGGATAGACTAGATTACCTCTCGAGGAAGGTCCCTTCCTGCCCTACATTTCTATGATTTTTTTATATATGTACATTGTAATTAATTATATTAACATTTTAGTATATAGTAGAATCTCAGAGTTATGAACACCTCAGGAATGGAGGTTGTTCATAACTCTGAAATGCTTGTACTTCTGAACAAGACGTTGTGGTTCTTTCAAAAAAGTTTACAACTGAACATGGACTTAATATAGTTTTGAAACTACTATGCAAAAGAAAAATGCTGCTTTCCTTTTTGTATTGTGTCCTATAGGTGGATTTGGCCAGCTTTATTCTTTCACTTGCCAAAACAACGCTCTAACAAAAGCTGTCACCAAAACAGAGACCTAAACCCCACGGCAGAGTTCATGGTGGGTCATTGGACAGTGCTCAAGTAGGACTTGTGACTGTAGAACGCTGGTTCGGCATCGCAGAAACTGAATATGGTGGGCAGTTACAATTCTCTGTTAATCTTATCGCAACATAGCCAGCTATTGAAAGAAATACTGAACGATCAGAAGGATTTCTTCGTTGAAGAGTAGATGAGGTTGGGTGTCGGTCTAAAAAGGTTTTTTTTCCTTTTCTTGAAAGCACAAATGGTTTGGCTTGTAGTGAGTCAGATCCAGATTGGAATGACAGTCCCATTGCCCTGACTAAATTTCAATTTGAGTTATTTCAGTCTGATTATATTTGTCCCCCTGAAGTTTTAATTGGATACCATATTCTTTACTTCCTGTCCTAAATTAAAGAATAATATTTCTACTAAACAGCTGTCATGACTCATGTTTCAGTGGTGGGCAAAGTGATTCCAGTGTATATTCCTGTAATGCCCTTTGGGATCCTTTAGAATGAAGATCATTATATACCGGGGTTCTCAAACCTCATTGCACCGTGACCCCCTTCTGACAACAAAAATTACTACACGACCCGAGGACCAAAGCCTGAGCTCACTGAAGCCCCACTACCCCAGGTGGCGGGGGAAGAGAAGCCAAAGCCAAGCCCAGTGGGGTGAAAGCGGCCTGTAACCTGAGCCCCGCCACTCAGGGCTGAAGCCCTCGGGCTTTGGCCCTGAGCAGTGGGGCTCAGGCTTCGGACCCGGACCGCAGCACCCAGCAAGCCTAATGTCAGTCCTGGCAACCCCACTAAAACGGGGTCACGACCCACTTTGAGGTCCCAACCCACAGTTTGAGAACTGCTGTTATATATCATTATCGCATACCATTAAGATATTATTGTTACAGGTCTGCACAAATTCTGCATCCAACAATAGCCAGCAGCAACCTCCAAAGAGGCCAATACCATACAGAAAGGCAGATGGGAATAAACTCTCCTAACCCCTCTGATAAAGTGTTACTGACACAATGCGTCTATCCCCCTGCCATCCTGAAGGCTGCTCTGGAACCTAGCTCCCCTGGTGACAACACTAGAGTAAACATATTGTGTTTGAAAGATACGATGTAGAGTAAGTATTTCTTCATAGTCCAATTTGAAGTTCAGACAAGAGCAGGAATATTGACTCTGCCCATCTGCCATAGCCCCGATTCACCTCTCTTAGGGAAGATACTTATTTGGGCAGCATGATTTAGTAAAGTTACATTACGTTATGTATCATATTCAAGCCTTACATAATCAAAAGAGAAAGATGAAAAATGAGGCCATGTAATATTCAATGTGATCTTGATGCAATCGGAGCTCAGAAAAGCATGGTCTGGTCACTGTCACAAAATGAGCACATTATCTTCTCCAATAAAATCAACAGATAAGAGATATGTGTCATAGAAGTACTATGCACCTTTTAATACTTCCATTGTTATTCACGCACTGAAACTGCTTTAGTTGACAGTTTTGAATAATGCTGGAAATCTGTGGAAGGAGACAACTCTGAATATTTAATTTTTAAACTCTTAAGAATGTGTTGTTATGGCATCAGTGACTCTAGAATGTGCTTGATATGACAAAATAGACATAAATGTTAGGCGCAATCTCTGAAGAATCTCACAAAACGGCAGATATGTGACATCATCAGATGTTCAAACCAATCAGATGAGGGAAAAAAGCCAATTATGTTGGGATCTTTACACAGAGGAACAATAACATCAGATTACAGAGGGGTTATGTTGCTACTAGCTCTCCCACACATACACTTGAACTCTAATATCTAGCGTGTGTGGGGGCGCACATGCATGAAGCAAGGACAGAAGGTAAACCAGTGCTGCCTGAAATGGGGAGTATGCTCTGCTCTCATCCTTCCATGGACTTAGGAGCTACTCTATCACTTTTGCTTGGTTTTACACCCTGTCACGTCTCACAGTGAAGAGGAGCAAGAAGTCCCTGACTTGTAAAGGGTGGGAAGGTACACAGGAGTGATATACGATTAATCACTTGTGTGTTTACACAGGACCAAATCCTGGTCCCTTATAAAGCAATGGGAGTTTTGTAACACAGTGATTGGAATGGTTAGGTGATGTCCCTTTGAAAAGGAGGAGAGAGAGACTGTTGGAACAAGCAGTTCCATGGCACTTGAAAGCAACAGTTGGAACTGGTCACCGGACATGAGAAGGATAAAAATGAAGGGAAGAGAGAGAACAGCAGTCAGGGAGGAAGCATTACTAGGAAGCTTGGAAGAGTGCATCAGAAGAGCTGAGTGAAAGGAAGGGAGCAAGAGGGGAAACCAACAGAATCAGAGAAAAAGCAAGTAGCAGCAGTGGAACAACAGAAGACTGGGCCATCCCTCCAAAAAGAGAAGTGAGTTCCTAGGGCTCTCTTACTGCATGGAGCGTACACAGATCTGAATTTGTTTCCTGACTTTTTCTGGGGGGAAAAAATACAAACATTTCAACTATTTTTCTCTCTCTCTAATGAATATATTGTGATCCCATATGCTAATTAGCTAGTTCTGGTAAAAGGTAAACAGTTTCATAGGATGTTCTTATCAATACCCAGGAACTATAATGTATTGTTGGGATTCAAGACTGCACATCCCAGCTTACTAGACCTTAGATGTATCAATGGGCCATACTAATCACGTGCCTCAGGGATACTGAATGATCAGGCTTGACAGAATTCAATTTTTTTAATATCATTTCAGTGGATACTGATGTTTATTTTAAACTATTTTTATTTTTAACTATTTACATTTTCACAGTTGTGGGAAAGCATGAGAGGTTCAGGCAACGGGATGGTCAGACAAAAATTATTTAGTGACAGAAGACACAAATTCAAAAAGTTAAAACTTTATAACCATTAAAATACAAATTATCAACGTGATAAGTCAAAATATACAAAGTATATATCCTTAAATCAAACTCTAATATGTTCTCAAGTAGCATTTTTCTAACTTTGCCTGTCTGTACATTTCAGTTATTATGGATGGAAATACTTTTTGTCAGTTTGTGTGTGTACAGTGAAATAGATGTTTACTGATATCTATCAAAAATCTAATCCTTCCAAGCCTATAAATAATTCATAGACTCAAATGAAGGGTGAGGAGTAGACAGAGGCTTCTCCCACTGTGATGTTCCCGTTTGGAAGTAGCTTTCCTACAGATGTCCACGTTTTAAGGTACTTGGAGCCCTTCATATGCAAATCTGAAGAACTGCAGTGCATGGTAAATATATGCAAAAAGAACAGGAGTACTTGTGGCACCTTAGAGACTAACAAATTTATTAGAGCATAAGCTTTTGTGGGCTACAGCCCGCTTCTTTGGATGCATATAGAGTGGAACATATATTGAGGAGATATATATACACACATACAGAGAGCATGAACAGGTGGGAGTTGTCTTACCAACTNCACCTTAGAGACTAACAAATTTATTAGAGCATAAGCTTTTGTGGGCTACAGCCCGCTTCTTTGGATGCATATAGAGTGGAACATATATTGAGGAGATATATATACGCACATACAGAGAGCATGAACAGGTGGGAGTTGTCTTACCAACTCTGAGAGGCCAATTAATTGTTCATGCTCTCTGTATGTGTGTATATATATCTCCTCAATATATGTTCCACTCTATATGCATCCAAAGAAGCGGGCTGTAGCCCACAAAAGCTTATGCTCTAATAAATTTGTTAGTCTCTAAGGTGCCACAAGTACTCCTGTTCTTTTTGCGGATACAGACTAACACGGCTGCTACTCTGAAACCTGGTAAATATATGGTTTATGCCAGAGACAATCCAAGTAGATATAAAACTGTTTGCCATATAGAGTGGCTCCAGTGATTAAACTTGAAGCCAGCTATTAAAGAAGGAAAAAAACAAGCCACACTTACCTTACCCTCTCTGAAGATGAAGACAGCAACAATAATGGATCTTAGGAGATTCACACAGGGAATGAGGCAGTTTCTCCTCAATGATATGCTTCAACAGTGCCCTGGAGAGACACCCCTAGGAAGGAGAAAATAATTTAGTCTCCATAACTCTTTCAGTCCCTTGCTTCTCATTTCTGGCTGTCAATAAGCGTGCTCACCCACGGTACTAACAATTGCTATGGTACAGATGTAATGAGACCAAATACAGTGATGTTCCTTTCCTCTTGCCGGCTATTCATACAGCAAACAGGGCTGGAACATTAGAAATAGAAAAGTTCAAGAAACACTCCAAGACAGTTGGGAATGATGCCGGTTAGAGCTGGGATTTGGAAGTGAAAGACAGCAACTGGGGAGTGACACTGGGGATTTGGCTGTTGGAATTTGAGAGGTGAGAATGGCAGTTGTTAGTGGGAATCATAGAGAGAAGAAAGCTGAAAAAAGTGCAGTGACAACAGTAGGAACCATCTGAGGGGGAGAGAGGGATCAGATAGGGAGGTGTTACTGACATGGTGGGTAAAATGTGTGAGAAGAGCCATATGAAAAGGAGGCATAGAAAGAAAAGGAAGAGAGCAAGAAAACCAAGGGAACCAGGGACAATGCAAGAGGCCAGAGAGTGGCAGAGAAACACCAGACTGAAAAATCCAGTGGAAAAGATGAACTTCTGGTTCGCTCACTCTGCGCTGAGCATATGAGGATACTGAATCGCCTTCTGACCTGATCTATGTTTAAATTACTCAAAGAATAAGCACTGTACATTTGGGGATGAAACACAACAAAGTGACTGAATCCATGTTTTAAGTGCAAAATGGAATTCAACAGTAACTAGAGCCATGACCAGCAACTCCAGAACATAAAAAATATTTGTTTACAATCGATATCTAGTCTCCTAGGCCCTCTGCTATCTCAATCAAGTGAGCTGAATGCAATTGAAAAGCTCTCTAAATGCTCGCTGAGACGCAGGCTAACGGAAGCATTTGAAGCTGTGGCCTAGGCCTTTTCAAATAGCAACAAGATGGCAGTGACCTGTGCTCGCTATTCACTTACAACTGGATAGGAATTGCTAATCGAGCTGGCAAAGACCAATTATCGATTCTATGAGCCAACCAGTGCCTCTCAATTTAACCTTTCAGAATATGTTACATGTTGGGTTTAGAAGTACAAAGAACATGAAGCAGTACAATTATTATGAGCGATTGACAACCAGGTGAACCCTGAACCCCATTTCTGAGTAACATTGCTGCATAGCTACCAGTAGCTCCCTCAAGAGTACATTGTTTTTCTGTTGTGACAGATTGTACAGAGCAGCGTTCAGACAGCCCCTGATACACTGTTCCCTTGGGGCACTGGGCCAGAGCAGGAGGTGGTAGGTGTATACTGCACACAGCTGATGTTGTGACTAAAATGGCCGCATGGCTAAGAGAGCGGACATGTATAGGCCACCAGGCCAGCTCGTTACTGGGGGGATACCTGCGGGGCCATCACCAGCGCAAGGCCACTGGCTAGAGCGTGTTTGGGGGCAGGAGAGCGGCAAGGTCATCACCTGGGGGCGCGGCAGCCCATCCCTGTGCACAGCCGTCGAAGGCCAGGCGAAACCAGCCACGTGTGTGAGCGAGCGCGACCTCTGCAGCGCGCGCCGCCGTCCTACTTTCCCTCTCCCGCGCCCGCCTCTCGCGCCGTCCTCTGTGCCTTAGCCCTGAGCTCCGTCCCCCCCTCTCCCTGTGCGCGAGGCGCGGCCAATGGGAGCATAGCGTGGGGAGGCGGCGGAGGCGGGGCCCGCATGGAGTCTGGTGCGGCTGCGCACAGAGCTGACCGCCCCCTATGTTCAGGACGGGAGGGGGGGTGTCTACGCCTGCGCATAACCGCGCTTGTCTCCCATGCCCGAGTGGTGTTTTCTGCGCCTGCGCTATGCGCCTCCCGCTCCCCAGTGGCCGGGAGGGGGGATTGCTGCGCGTGCGTAGTGTGGCCCTCGTACCCCTGTGCCCCGGAGGGGGGGGTTGCTGCGCCTGCGCACAACGCTGCCCGCCCCTCGCTAGCAGTAGCAGCAGTAGGAGGAGGCGGTGTTGGTCCCGGCTGGGGCGATAGCGTGAGGGTGCCCGAGCGCCGCTGTTGCCCCCTTTTATCCGGGAGCCCCAGGTCCGGGCCGAGGAGGAGGAGGCGTCCCGGCCGCGGAGGGAGTCCGAGCGGCGGCAGCAGCAGGAGTCTGTGCCCGGCCCCCCCTGCGCCCAGTCCCGTTACAACCCCCTCCCTCCGCGCTCCGCAGCCACCAACATGTCGGCGCCGGCGGCCAAAGTCAGTAAGAAGGAGCTGAACTCCAACCACGATGGGGCCGACGAGACCTCAGGTGAGGCCGGGACGGGGGAGGGAGGGGAATGGCGGCGGCGGCCGCCGCGGCCTCCTCCCCACACGGCGCTGCACCGACCGCCATTTTCCCCAGCCACACGGGCCGCGGCCGGGCCGGAGGCGGGAAGAGCGCGGGGTCGGCCGGGCGGATGTGCAGGCCTCAGCCGCGGCAAGAGGAGGCCATGTTAGCGCCCTTTTGTCTGTACTGCCCGGCCTCCTTCTCCACGGGCGCGGGCGGGGGGCGCTGCGGCCAGCGCGGAGCAGCGGGACCCCCCCCCTCCTGGAGCAGCATCCGCGGAGCCTCATTGTGCTCCGCCGCCGCCATGATGCTTCGCCGCCTTCTGGTCTCGGAGCCGCTACTGCTGCATGGTGCTGCCCGGCCGCGCAACGCGGGGATGGAGCGGCGCTTTCTCCGTGCCTGGTGTGGCCCGCCCGGCTGGGGAGCCACGCGCTACTCGTGCAGCCGCGGGATGCGGCTGCCCGCCCGTCCCCACGTGCGATCCTAGCAGCCCGGGTGTATGGAGAGGTCGGTACTCGGTTCCCCGCACCGTGGGGTTTGCATCAGTCGCCGCCATAGGGGGGACTTGCCCCCCCCCCCCGGTAAAGCCTGTCGGTTCCCGCCACCCATGGATCTTAACTTGTTTGGCTGGGGGTGTGGAGGTGCTCATGGCAACGAGCCTCCAGGCCAGCAGCTCTTCGCTGTGCCCGGTTCCTTTCACACACGTGCTTCCCGCACCTGAGTTTTCATGTGTAATGGGGGCGGGGGAGAGAAGACAACACCAATCTACCCATCTCCGGCCGCACGGTGGGGGTAGGGCTTGGCTCTGAGACCCCCACAGGAAACAACTATCCAATAACACGAAATCCTGTGTGTTCGCAAACTAATCGGGGGAGGGTTGCCTGTTCCGCACTTTTACAGCTGCTTCCCGCTACCTTTAGTTAATCTTAAAATACTTTAGGCAAACAGCCATTCCTTAATCAAGAGCTCCAGCAGCCTCTGCCGAGTTAAAGTTCTGATTAGAAAATATCCACTTCACAGGGGTTTTGAAATATTTACCCCAATCTCTTCTGAAACATGCCTTTTAATTGTGGAAAACAGCATTCCCAATTGTACTGTTTTAATTAGCGTTTTATATCTTCTTTTTTTTTTCTTTAGTATTAAGTTCACTTAACTGATTCAATGTCTGTAAATGTGTTCAGTTTAGAAAGAATGATTTGGTGTATAATTTTAGTAAATTATTAAACTATTGTTGTTTCAACAGATCGACTATAAAATTTACCAAGTGTATATGACTATATATTGTGAATTAGCATGGTACCTGGTTTGAGCCCCCTTTAATAATAATAATAATAATAATAAAAAAAAAAAGGCAAAGCTTTACAGCAAACTTCAGAGACTTCACTTAGCAAGTTCAGTTAGTAAAAAACAGTAGTTTTACAAGGTCAGATGAACCTTGTCGTCAAGTAGAAATAATCGTTTAAATGCCATCCAGAATAGTGGTAAAGGTTGTAAAAGTACACTTTTCTGATTTTTCTCAACTGGTGTCATACATTATTGAGATCTCTTTTCAAGAACTTACGGAGTTTGATGGATTTATTTTTCTTTCAGAAAAAGAGCAACAGGAAGCAATTGAACATATTGATGAAGTACAGAATGAAATAGACAGGTAAATTATTAAAAGAAGCTTTTCAATAATTTAAATTGTTTTAGCAGAACTGGGAAAAAATAACTCGTAATAAAAATGCTATGGTAACTGAAGTAGCGTATGTAGTTCTCACACTTTCCAAAATCTCAAAAGCATATTAGTGGTTTGACGTGATTATAAATAAAAAGCATTTACTGTATATATGATCAAAACTTTGAAGGTGTAATCTTGTGTCCTATTTAGCTGTGTACAACTAAACTAGCTGGGCCTTAAGATGTAACTTGACTTTTAATACTTGAAATAGATTGTGATGACTTTAAAATGGCTTTGACAGTATAGATCTGGCCCTCATTGCATCTATTGAAATTTACACTGGAGTGGTAAACTATATAACTTCACAGGTCACTGCCGGCTTAGGCCCTGATGCCTGCTCCAGGCAAACAGACACCCTTCTCACTACCCTCCTAAACTGACTAATGAACCTCCAAGTGGACACAGGGGTCTACCTGAGAGGAGCATTTGCAAGATTAGGACCTTACTGTGTAACAAACTCTTTTTTAAAAAAAAAAAAAAAAAAAAAATCTGTCATCTTAAAAGGCTCTCTTTGTGGTGCACAAACTTATTTTGTTTTTATCTTGTTTCTCCGGCAAATAATAGGAGGGGCAATGAGCTTGAATCTGATCCAGTATCATGTGTTAATGTTCACCAGTCTTTCTAAACTAGATATTTAGAAATTTTAATAGTGTTCTGCTTTCAATTTAGAGCCCAACCTTGCAAATGCCACAGAGCATAGTGTTTGCTAGTGGTGTAGTTTCTGTTGAGTCAATGGGATTACTCCTGATAGTACACACTAAATAGTGTTTGCATGATTGGACCCCTTGTTTTTGTTTGACATATTTCAGGCAGGGTTGATTAGTTTAATTAAATCATCCATTCTAGTTTTGGACTATCTACTGATTTTGCACCTTGTTTAAACTTCAGATCCCCAAGCTATGATACAGTTGTTAATGTGAATCTTTCCTTTCCTTTAGACTGAATGAACAAGCAAGTGAGGAAATTTTGAAAGTAGAACAGAAATACAACAAACTCCGCCAACCATTCTTCCAGAAGAGGTCAGAACTGATCGCCAAAATCCCAAACTTCTGGGTAACAACATTTGTCAACCACCCACAAGGTATGTTCCGGTGCTTTTGGGGGGGGGGCAATCATGGAAGTTTGTTACGTTATGTATGCATTTTAATCCTTTGGTTTAGAAAATTGCTCTTAGATTTTTGTTTTCCCCAATTAACAACAGTGACTTCTGTTTGACTATATGCCTAGAGCTTCCTTTTGAGGCGATAATGCTATCAATGGAAGCAGTTTATCCATTTCTACTTCTATTGTCCCAAAGATTTTCTTCCCCTTATGTTTTGAATCCAAGAACAAGCTTGATCACCATTATTAGGACTCCACCATTATACTTTTTATCATCCTCTTAAGTGAAAGAGAATACACCTTCAGCAACCTTTTCAGTGCTCTTTTCTGGACGGTTTTGCAGAGTATCAGAGGGGTAGCCATATTAGTCTGGATCTGTAAAAAGCGACAGAGTCCTGTGGCACCTTATAGACTAACAGACATATTGGAGCATAAGCTTTCATGGGTGAATACCCACTTCGTCAGACGCATGCACATGTATTGTAGAGAGTACTTTATAGTGACCTCTGGGGGGCAGTGGCTCTTTTGGGCTTTCTCTAAAGATGGGCTGGGACAAGTAAACAATATACCAAATGTCCTATTAATTCAACATTCCATGACAATTTCTTATAATGTTTGCTGCAAAATAACCTATATAAATAGCTTTGTAATGCAAGATTCCTAATTCTACCATAGTATCTGCACTGTTGGGGGAAGAAGATGAGGAGGCACTGCATTATTTGACCAGAGTTGAGGTGACAGAGTTTGAAGACATCAAATCAGGTTACAGAATAGATTTTGTAAGTATCATGGACAATCTTCATTTAATGTTGTGCCATTTTTATTTGCATGTAACCTGCATCAGAGAACAGTAGCATAACTTAGTATTTCAAAACTTGTAGTACTTAACATTTTTAGTTAACATATCTGGTATGCTATAGATAAATATGCAATCCTAACTTTATTCTTTCCACTCTACAGTATTTTGACGAGAATCCATACTTTGAAAATAAAGTTCTCTCCAAAGAGTTTCATCTGAATGAGAGTGGAGATCCGTCTTCAAAATCAACTGAGATCAAATGGAAATCTGGGAAGGCATGTATCTTTACTGGGGGCGGGGAGGAATTAAATAATTGCTCCACTTCAAACAGTGGCAGTGAGTGCTAGGTGCTTTACTGTCTCTGTGCTTTGATGCAAAAACAAAACAAAAAAACACACACACACACACACACAATCCATTCCTGCTGGATGAAGCCCAAGGATATAGATAGTGAGGCTGCATCTAAGCTGAGGCTTGTAGTTAATTCTCTCACTTTGTTGCACGCCAGTGGAAGTGCTAGTGAAGGCCAGTTGTCAGTATTTCTACAAGCATGTCAGTTAAACTGCTCAGAGTAGGCCTAAAAATTACAGTGAAGTGTATGGTTTAAAAAGAAAACAAATCCATACTAGTACTCCCAACCTTTTTAGGGAATTCTCCCACAGTTGATCTAACATCAGTGCTACAGTTCTCATTGTAAACAAGGCCTAATTTAAACCAGATTACAACTACCTGTCCAATTTCAATATTATGCTAAAAGTTTGGGTGGCCACTTGGTCTTTGTAAAGAAACTAGCAAAGCTTTTTATCTGAGTTGTTTTTCTAGCATTTGCCAGTTACCATCTATATAGTTAATGCTTTCTTTGTAGTTCATAAGTTACATGTACATCTTGTGGAACTTCTGAATTAGGAGCTCATTTCCTGCACCTCACAAAAGTAAACTACAATGCTGCAAATGAGTCAATTTGAATGTCATAGTTTGATCTGTTGGAAAACTGCATCACACGTCAGTCAAAATTTTAGTATTTTCCTCTGCTGTTCTGGGGTCTTCCAGCAATAACTTACATCTTGCGGTACCTTATGGTCATTCAACTAATTATTAAAACAAGCTGAGTTATTGCTGTCCATAAGATTGCATAAGCAAGTATATCTTGGGCGCAAAGTGTCTCAACAAAGCAGCAGCTAGAAGTCTGTACACATTAAGCGGCGAAGTAAAAGGTCCAGAGTAACCTCTGGATAGTCATCTGTTTTCCAGGTGTATAAGACAGGACATGACAGAGGTACTGGTCTCAAAAGGGGTGAAGTTAACTCATTATATCCTCTTGCTAGTGAATATGTTGTAGTAGCTTAAAAAGTGAGTTGTGTGGTTTTTCCCCCTTGCGATTGCTACAAAGGAGAAATAGGAAATTTAAAAGGGGGAAAACTCCAAGGATAAAAGACTTAAATCCTTAATCTATTTTATGAAGAAAACAAAGGATGAGCCCATCCTAGGGGGAGAGAAAAGCAAGAGGGGAGTGTTAAGACAATGTCTTATAAAAAGGCCTACAGGAGTGATGGGCAGCCCGTGGACCACACGAAACCCATCAGGGTAATCCGCTGGCAGGCCACAAGACAGTTTCTTTACATTAACCGTCTGCAGGGGCACGGCCGCCCGCGGCTCCCAGTGGCTGCGGTTCGCTGTTCCTGGTCAATAGGAGCTGCTGCGTGGGCTATTTGAGAGCTTCCTAAATTGCTTGTGCCTAATGTTAGCATTTAAATAGTTCTAACAAGTCTTGAAATTAGCATTTCAGTAAATGGTTTGAGTCATACCTTTGCCACTGTGTGGCTGGGAACATTAACAAAGGTCAACAGGTAGTCTTTTTGAATTGTCAGTATTTCAGTAGAGAAAGCGTGGAAAATTTGCATTCTGAGTAGCAAAAATACTTAAAATTGAGGGCTTTTTTACTACCACTGGCACTATTCATGAGAAATGGTAGCTGAAACTCCTAGCTATGTGGTGTCAACTGGTACATGCCCTTGGGGCTCTGTATAATTTTGTCTCTTACACACCTCTCCTTGAAAAAGAACAAGTAGTATTTGGTTGCGTAGATAAGCAGGTCTCCAAATGCATCTTGTGAAACATTGTCAGGAAATTCTTTCAGGAAAATTCTTAACTTTCTCTTCTTTTTCAGGACCTGACAAAGCGCTCAAGCCAGACACAGAACAAGGCCAGTAGGAAGAGGCAGCATGAAGAACCAGAAAGTTTCTTTACCTGGTTCACTGACCACTCTGATGCAGGTGCTGATGAACTAGGAGAAGTCATCAAAGATGACATCTGGCCAAATCCGTTACAATACTACTTGGTACGTGTAGAGTTGAGCTGTTTGTAACAGTGTTCTTGTGGCTATGTCAGAATTAATTTGATCAATGCAGTAACATTGTATATGTGTTTCTAATTAAGGTTCCTGATATGGATGATGAAGAAGGTGAAGGAGAAGAAGATGATGATGATGATGAAGAGGAAGAAGGGTTGGAGGATATTGATGAAGAAGGAGATGAAGATGAGGGGGAAGAAGATGAAGATGATGATGAGGGAGAAGAAGGAGAGGTGAGAACACATTTTTTTCCAAATCAAGGAGTTGAATAGATCCAATTAAATCCTGTTTAGGAACAGCATTGAATTTATCTTGTTGATAAATGTTAAGGAGTTATTGACACTCTATACAGTCTGCTGTTATGTTTTTCAGAGGGGAGTTTGTGTAGGTGGTAACAGTCCTTGCGACTTGAGCAATGATTTTAGTGTACTTAGATTTTTATTAGTGAGTTACTGGGTATTTGAGTGCTGGTTTTAACCTTATTCCATAAATAGTTTTTTTTTTTTTAATGCATCCAGTTTTACTGGGTTTCACCTATTATATACACTTTACTCTGGACTATTGCTGATTTTTCTGTGAATGTGTCCTCATTTTGGGAGTGCTAGGGATGATCCCACCTCTGCTACTTTCACAATCTCCAGTGATTTAAAGTTTGGAATTAATTCTCACCCAGTAACTGGGAATGTTGCACTGTTTCATTTGTTATAATTAATTTATTAACCATTTAGCTTTTATTATTGAGTTACATGAAACTGCCTTTTAGACAAATAGTGGGGAAGGCTTTGGACGTTATGCACGTAGACACATAAGGTGCTTGATTTTAGATGCGGTAACTAAGATCTGCTGAGCAATATTCTTCTTAGTATCTAAATAGTATTTTATTTAATCTCTTCATTGAATTTTTGACTCTCTTGTAAGTTATTTACTTAGACTTTCACTATTCTTTAAGACTGCCTAGTCAAAGCTCTGGGCACCCTTAGCAGTCTCTTCAATATTCACTTACAAATAGTTCTGTCAATTTTCATCCAAATCATACGTCCCAGCAATAACGTGGAGATCAAACTTTATCCAGCCTTACCTATTTCCATATGGAGGAGGGAGAAAACATGAGCTTTTCAACCCATCCTGCAAGAATAACTGCAGGGCTTTTTAGAGTGGTCAAAAATTCTGGTTAATTGCTGTTTGAAAGTCAAGGCTGTTTGGAGTTTGAATGTACTGACTCCCGCACCTTCTCTCCCCCCACCCTCCAAAAAAAGTGACTAGATTTTAACTGTTTCTTTTCTTTCAACAGGAAGATGAAGGAGAAGATGACTAATTAAACACTGATGGATTCCAACACCCACCCCTCCTTTTCTTACCTTTTTAATTTTTCTCCAGTCCCTGGGAGCAAGTTGCTGTCTTTTTTTTTTTTTTTTTTTTTTTTTTTTTTTCCCCACCCTTGTGCTCAGTCGCCTTGTTCTCTTGAGGTCTCTTTTTCTCTCCTCTACACCATGGTTCACCATTTTATTTTGGGGAAAATACCCTGAGCAGAATACAGTGGAAAATAAAATCTCTACCAGTTTCTGTTCCAAGTTCATTTTTATCCCTTTCTGTCTCAAAACAAAAACTGTTTATGGAATCAACACACCATGTTCTGTGGGAAAAAAGAAAACCTTCTGCTCCCTTCACTCTGCTGGAAGCTGAAGAGTGCTAGGCCCCTGTGTAGTAGTGCATAGATTCTAGCTTTTTTCCTTCTTTCTCTGTATATTGGGCTCAGAGATTACAGTGTCTCTATGTGAATATGGACAGTTAGCATTTACCAACATGTCTGTCTACTTTCTCTTGTTTAAAAAAAAATTAAAAAACTAAAAAAAATGGGGTATAGAAGGTCAGCAAGGGTGGGTTTCAGATGTTTGGGTGGGTTAAGTGGGCATTTTGACAACATGGCTTCTTCTCCTTTGGCATGTTTATTGTGATGTTTAACAAACATCCTTGCAGTTTAAGATGACACTTTTAAAATAAAATCTTCTCCTAATGATGACTTTGAGCCCTGCCACTTGATGGAGAATCAGCAGAACCTGTAGGATCTTATTTGGAATTGACATTCTCTATTGTAATTTTGTTCTTGTTTATTTTTAAATTCTTTTTTTTTTTTTTTTTTTTTTTTTGGTTCACTGGAAAGGAAAGAAAGATGCTCAGTTTTAAACGTTAAAGTGTACAAGTTGCTTTGTTACAATAAAACTAAATGTGTACACAAAGGGACTAATGGTCTTCACTGAACAAAACATGTTTCTGATTTTTCTTGCTCATTTTCCCATATATTATCAATTTTTTTTGTCTGTAGTTAATAATTTAACACTTGTTGATATGTGGTCAGAATATCTGTATTGCAAGATAACCTCATGTATGGATTTAACCTGAATTTAAATTGTTAGATGGTGTTCATATCTGGGAAAAGTGTTTAATTTAGGTGTAATTTAGCATAAATTATCTGATACTATCAATAAGTTGCTGTCAGACTTCCTATCAATCATCACTATAAATTGGCAGTCATTACTGTAATCTGCACATTGTTTCTCTTAGTTTGATATCTCCATAGGAATGGGTTGTGGTTACATTCCTTGTATGTTACATTAATGGAGTCTTTAAATGTTCCCTCGTGCACCAAAAAAAACACCTGATGCTCTAATAATAAAGAAATGTGCAGATTTAAACACTCTCATTAGTGATGTAAATGAGATACCACATATCTCTGATCTCTAATAAATCAGATCACTGAAAAGACCATGCAAACTCAAATTGAATGATCAGAGGTTAATGTTTATAATCCATTTGGTAATAACTTTCTGAGTTGAGACGTTAAATCTGTTTGAATTACACATTCAGGCTGATTGTACTCTTTTCAAACACGGAAGAATCTTACTCTGCTAAATTACATCTCACAAGGAAGTGGTTACTTTGCATGTGGAATTTCAGTGCCATACAACCTCCAATCTATGCTGTTTATATTTTCAAATATGTGAGCTAATAAAATGCAACCTGTTTTGATTTAAAAGTATCAACTGCCTAAAATCTACATCTAGAATTAACCAGAATAGCAAGTGGCAAAGTGTGATGAAACCTCTTCTAGCAATAATTAGCATTTATACAATTACTTTAAAAAGTAGAATGCCATATAAACTAACCTCATTTAAATGGATATTTTAAAACCTGTATAGAACAATTTTAGTACTAAATCATTGTATAAGTGTCTTCTCCTAATAATGGGTTCTCAGGATGGGGGTCCTCACTCTTATGGGAAAAAGATTGTTTTAGCCTGTCATAGCATCACGTATGTATTTTGTGGTGCTAGAGAATTAGTGCTATAGAGTAAGGTTATTCTCTTGAGTGGTATTCCACAGTGGGGAGAGGCACTCCTTAAAAGACAGAACCAACTCATTTTGTTCAATGACAGTTGGGTTGGACCTACTGCCCTAGTCCACTTCATTTTTTTGCATCAATTTTAAATAACTCCATCTTTTAACCAATTTAGTTACATTAAAACTGTAGACAAACTGTTGCTCTGCAGCTTGTGTAGCCATTTATGTAGTGCAAAGTAAAATGCTACTAGACCTAACTAAATTGTGCTTAGTTAGGGAGAAATCTCTATTCTATCAGAAAGAGTGCATGAACTATCTCCCCCTATATTGCAAGACCTATAAAGTTGCATAATCTGCTTTTCCCCAGGACACACACAATAAGGTGGTACAGCTGAAGACCAAAGTCAAAAAGTGAGATTGGGGGTGGGGGGGTGTCAAATGCCCCTCCAAGTTTGAAAACAAAAACTGATTAATACTATACAGGTGGCAAAACAATCCCACTATTGTGTGCAGATAGAACAGTGGTTTAACTTCCTGGTGAAACTACTCTACATTTCAGTTTTATTCATTGCAACAGTAAGAGTAAACAACCTTTGAACTGCTAGTAATACTACTTTCATTCTAGTAAACTTTTATCAGCTAGTAGTGGAAAAAATTAATTTGAGTAGGGATTAAAACACTTTCCAGATTTAAAAATACAGCCCTAAGTGCCCATCTAGTGCTCTAAGCACCTAGGTGGAAAAACTCAGTTACCTATTTAGAAGTGCCCATTCTTTGACCTGTTTCGTTAAGCTTAGTAGATACTTGTAATTACCCATCAGTGTATTATAGAAATATGTTTTTAAAGGATAGAAATGTCCTTGTAACAATTAAGGTCAAATACATGTTCTACAATTCTCATAAATTAAGATAGGAAGAGGGATCTCTAGTACATTCCTTAAAACCTTTAATCATTTTCTGAGGTAAGCTATCCTTATGAATTATCTTGGCAGAACATTTATCATGAGCTTCTCAACAGAGGTCAGAATTCTCCTATTTAAGCTAATGGATGCTGGCTTTAACTTCCAGTATGACAGATGTCTGAGTTAATGGTTTACAATTTAGAAATTGAAGCATTTAATAAAGTTTTTACATATGTATTTAACCAGTATGATATGAAAAAAACATATGGAAGAACTTTCATATTCCTATGTTTGAAGTTTAATAGATAAAGGAAGCAGAAGTGTCTGACACTCCTGTAAATTCTAATGCCAGATCTTAAACATATGCACATGGGAAATTATATATAGATTGCAGAATTAGTAAATTTAGCACAAATGTTTTCATTCCAAATGTATAGCATCTCACTTACTATTTTCTTACTAGTTGGTGTGTGAAAATGTGAATGCCAGACTTCCTCTATCAGCAGGCAGAATGGTAGGCATGTGCATGAGTGATTAGAAATTGAGGCCTATATTTATTCACTTATTGCTTTGAATTTGCAAATACTTTCCAGTTCTTTCTATTTGAAGAGAAAGTGGACCAGGTTAGTACATTTTTATTGATGCAATACCCAAATTACACCAAACACCTTAGCCACTGCCTATGAATTTTAAAACCATAATGCTGATCTTCGTTGGCTTGTAAGAAGATATTTTTATGCCTTTATTTCTGCTGTACCAATACAGTTAGAACTTTCAAGAAAGTGTTTGCTGTGACTGGTAAATAGATTAAAGGACACTCACATGTCATTTTTGGTAGAATACCCTCAATAATATAGTGATTCTTAAAAATTCCTTTTAAGTATTAGTTGAGGGTATTTTTCTATACTTAATATTTATAAAGGTTAGTAAGGACCAATTAATTAAGGCCCATATCCTGCATCAGGCTGTGTTATGGGGTAGATCTTCCAATTATGAAGTTCAGTTCTCTTTCATGGGACTGTGGGTTCAGGGAGGGTGTAATTAAAGGACTATGCACAAAGAGCTGTCAATTGCAAAAAAGAAACACAATTTTCTAAGCTTATAGTATTTTAGGAGATACTGGTCAGGTACCAAATGTTTAGAAACACATATTTCTGAGGTTAGTGTTCTCCCTTTCATTTGTCCCAGACCAGGGAGAGAAAGAGTTGCCAAAAGTTTGTTACACTTCTTGCCCTCCTTTCCTTTATTAGACAAGGACTGGAAATCCTGGTTTCACTTTAATCATATTTATCTTAGAGTGCTATTTGGTAGACAACATCTAATACATATTTTCTCCTGGTTTATGAGAGTAATTGTCATGCTTTTTGTTGAGTGAAACATACAGGCTTCTTTACTGCCTCTCTGTGCTCATTCAGTGGTAGTACTTGCTAGTCATTGAGAGTTTAGGGTCCTGGTCCTACACCTGCTGAAGTCAATAATAAAGCTTTGAGTTCTATTGGAATAGGATTAGGCCCTAAATCAAGGAAGAGACATTCAAATTCACAGGGTAGTTTTCTGAACCAGAACTTCTGCCAGGAGGTGAGTGTGTTAATTTGGGAAGGGAAGGGGATAATGATATTTTAATTTAACAGATGTGGACAGAAGTGGCTAAGGGAATTTGAAGCAACAATTGCAATTGTAGTTCAAGCTGGTCACTCGCTGAGTGCTGACCTATGAGGTTAGTAGATTCTATTCTACAATTTGAGCTGAAGATCACCTGTTACATCTAGAAGGAAGTATATCTTATATTCCACCCTCCTCCCCCTATTTTACTTCGCCCAGACAACACCCCAGTAAAGCCGTAGTATATATATAACACGGGGATAGGGCAGATCTATGAAGTCCAGGATCATCGCCTACGGTTCCTGGAGCGCTTAAGGGGGGGAGGGAGAGTGTGGTTGGAAGCAGGATGTGCAGCCTGCGAGCAAAATCGCCGATGAGGGTGGCAAATACAGAGGGACTCGGACCTGTATTATTCCCGATCATGCAAACAGCCCTCCCCGCCCCACACACGTTAAAAAAAATACATCCGAAATTTTATGCTTCGTATAATCGGTCAGTTATATGTGTCTAGCTAACAACTCACCCTTGGAGGCAGAAACACACACACAATAGAATTAAAAATGTTATAGTTTACAATTATTTATTTCCCATCTAGCCCTTTCAACCTTAACTGCGGAAGGATCGTGGTAGAATCACCACAGAAGGCGATAAGTTTTCCTGAGGCAGCAATTCACCCGTGATCAGAGACACAAAAGTACCATCAGAGTCTTCGAACTCCACATCGGTGAAGGTGGGGTCTCCAAGTCCTTAGGCTCAAGTATGATACGCCCAGCCTATTGGGGTGGAGAAAATCAAGCGAAAGGGAACGCGATTAGGAACCGGGGGGGGGGGGGAGGGAGGGAAACAAACAACTCACGGTAGAACAATTCCCCTCCCTTCAGTGAGATAAAGTAATGTGCTCCCAGTCAAGCCACCAAAAGTTTCGCTTTTGCTACTGGTGTACCATCCTGCCTGGACCCATCCACCCCCCTCCGTTTCCTTCGTTAAATATCCTTCACCGACCCCAAATTATCCTCCTCCATGTTTCAAAACATCATTGGAAAGAGTGAAATGGTGATTAGAAGAATCTCTGCTTCTCCCACACACAGAGCACAAGTGAAAGGAGTTTCATGGCCTCAGCAACCGACACGACCATCCTTTCACCCTCCTCTCTAATCGCAATCGCTAGGGACAAAGGTCCCCCGAAGGAGAATAGGAAACTTCATCCGGAGACCATATTTGCACAGGTCTCAGGGGGCTCCCCTGCGCTCCGTTCCCAACAGCAGCTCGGCCATTCTGAGGAGGCATTTACCTAGGTGGTCGCGGAACCTGGGGCAGCTGGCCAGCATCCAGGAATATCCTGGGAACCAGAAGTCATCCTCCGCCGGCCAATGCTTGTGCACTGAAGCCCTGACCAGGGTGATCACCAAGTACCTCTCCCCAGTGGGATCCTGGAAGAGCTGCACGAGCACTTTGCGTTTTCCAACAGTGACCGTCATGTTCCTGACAGGGAACGCTGTCTGGGGAGAAACTTCAGGTCCCAAACTCCGGCAACCTCGAATCCGCAGGACTCTCAGAGAATAATTAATCTTTCTCCTCCTTCTGGTCCTCAGGATCATGCTGGTGGGTTGCTCTTTGATGCTCGTCCTGGGGCACATGGTGTCTGAGAACCTCCCTGAAGCAACCAAGGGAGAGGCAGAGGGCTGCTAGCAAAGCCAATGCATGCATCCTCCTCCTCCAAGCTCGTACATGCACAAGCCCTGAAAATTAATAACTATCCAGCCCCCCTTCCTTAGGACTGATAGGCTATTCAGCCGATTGGTCCTTATTCAGTGGTCCAGTTCTCCAACATTATTAAACCTGCTTCTTGATCCCCTCCCAGTGGCTGTTCCACCTGGGGCGAATCCAAGACCTGGAAGGAGAGAAGGGAAAGATCCTGTAAAGACAGAGGCAGAGAGCACAGTGCTTTCCACAAGCTGGACTCGGACCAGGAAAACAAATCCTATCCTCTCCCCCCAGCCCGAGGCCGAATCTAAATCCAATAACCCTTGACTTCTTAACTTTCCAATAATATTTCCTTTACATGGACATTGTTTAGTGTAGAAGCATATAGTACAAAAAAAAAGTAAAAAAATACGGGACCTCTGTTACTAATAAATCAGCAGATTAATAAGGGTTAGCACAAATCTATCATTGTTTGCTTTTGTAATTTAATTCAATTTGTAACAAAAACTAGACTTCATTTATACTTCTTGTTCTGGTCAGTTTAATTTGCTAGTTCTCATACTGTAATAGTCAGGCTGCAAATCCTGCAGGGGAATGCTTAAATACAAAAAAATTAAAAACATTTAATGTAATAAAAATAATGGAAAAATTTATGTTTATATCAGGTTTTGTACACGCTTTAAAAATATGTACAATAAAAATGGGACTATTATTAACGGAAAATATCCTCTAATTGTGTATCCCATATTCCAGCTGTTAAGTTGTCGAAAGTTGTGTATCACTTCAGGACAGAAATAACCTGTTGAATGGAATAACAAACAGCACTAGATGTGGCTGGCAGCAGAAAGAGATCTTGAAGCACAAGGCTCAACCACTTGAACTGAAGGAGAATATCCTTTAAATGTTTGTAATGTAGGGTCTAAACCTGCAGTAAATCAACTCTGTTTCTATCCATGAGAGCAGTGTGAAAAACACACATTGTCTAGTTTATTATGCTATTAAAAACAACAGTCAATGTTTTTTTCTTGGATATTTTTTGATCCAGAGGTCCAATACCACTGAGAATCCAGGGCCACATTCCTGGACCTACAAGAAGAATTATGTAATGTAAGAAAGAGCCCAAAGTTAAGTACTGAAGAGGCACAGGTTACCTTCCAGATTTTAACTTATTCCCAGTCAAATAACTTTCCTAAGGTGGAGTTAAATATCTATCTTATGTAAGGAGGGATTTTAAGAGGACACCTTTGTTTTCTCATAAAAACAAATTTTAGGAAAGCTGAAAATTAAAAATTAGTGTTACACTTAAAACTGACTGTACTGTCGAATTTAAATGGAAGAGCACCTGTCTTTTTTAATCAGTGTATCAAACTGCTTTAAATCTATATGGAGTTTATAGATACAATTAATCCCTTTATATGTATTCACCAAAGGAGAACTTTATTAGGCTCCCCCTCAAAAAAAAAGTATATGGAGTTCCAAATGTATATGTGTTGTTATATTGTGAGACCCTTTGCATAGACACATAGCTACCATATGTATGGTACACTCTGGGTTTGCAGAGTGGTGAGGCCTCACACATATACCATAGAGGTATGTACAAAACTAAAGCCATATGTACTCCAAACTAGCTCCTCAGTTCAACAAGAAACAGAACTAGATTGTGCTTGTCCTTGCAGGCTATACAGTAGGGAAAAGGAAGTGTGGGGATTGTGCTGTAGTCATATAAGGGAAGAAGGTACAAGAAATCTTTTTTCCCTCTTGTGTAGGTGCATAATCCTGTGCAGCAGAAAGCACAGTTGCTGGACTGACCTGCTGCTGGCTCAAGAAGGGGGCATGCTCCCTTCTCCATGCAAAGCTATCCATGCATAGAGGAGCATTGCATGCTTCTCCATTTCAGAGGATGTCTAGGAATTCTGGCAAGCCAGCCGGAAGCATGGTGTAGCCCTCCCTTCTTCCCACCAATGCAGTCAGGCCTTTAAAACCAGTATGTTCTGTAAGATTTATGATGTTTAGAGTCACAGTCTGGCAATCCTCACAAAAAATTGTGAATCAGAATGCCAGACCCAAGAGTGGTGAGGGTGGAAAGCTCGAGATAAGGTCAGAATTAAGGTTGTCTGACCTTAATTGTGCAGGTCCATACTTTTCAATGCTCTTTTAAAAAATGTAACTTTAACATAATATATCCAAGTACGTTTATATAGAAAATGTCACCATTGCCCTAAAGTTTACTTTTTCTCCCTGAATGAACTGATGAATATTGACAACCTTAATCCATCTTAACTAAGTTTTTGCCTGGCAATGTGTTAATATTTAGGAGGCACCTTACAGCCTCTTCCCTATTTAATTATTGACTCCTTCCCTCTTGGATCTCTGAACCCTTAGTAGATAGTGCTGGATTTACACATCCTGTCAGGTGTTGTTCGGATTCCTGGATCAAGAGAAGGTGGCACAGGGTTGCTGGATTCCCCAGGAAGTAGCATTAGTAGGGTTACCATATTTCAACAAGCAAAAAAGAGGACGGGAGGAGCCCCGCCCTAGCCCCGCCCCTGCCCCTCCCACTTCCCGCCCCCCCAGAACCCCCAACCCTCCCCCCGTTCCTTGTCCCCTGACTGCCCCCTCCTGGGACCCCTGCCCCTAACTGCCCCCCGGGACTCCACTCCCTATCTAAGCCTCCTTGCCTCTTGTCCCCTGACTGCCCCAACCCTTATCCACACCCCCACCCCCAGACAGACCCCTGGGACTCCCACGCCCCATCCAACC